>NC_052961.1:13921401-14221401 GCF_013358895.1 Oreochromis aureus | reverse complement strand
GGTAGGTTTCATTATCATTAATAATGGAAAAGCCACCGAACTTGGCTCAGGCGCTATAAATAAATAAGCCATGCTCCCGGAAGATTGCTTTGCACTGGTTTGATAGAAGTTTGAGTGAGCGTGTGGGGAGAGATTGGCCCAGTCGGCGATGGGGGATTATTCTTATACACACTCCATGGCTAATGAGAGAGGAGTAGCAACATGGCGGTGTTTAATTGGTCTGCTGTTGTGTAATCAGAATGGATGGTTTCATTCAGATGTGATTACACCCGGGCTCAGATAGGAAGGCAGGCGCTCATCAGCCTCAGTGACCTGCTTTTATTGGATTGTTCTTCAGTGAATGTTTAATGATAAGGTGTTCTCCCACTCCACATTTTGTACAGCACTCATTCATAAGCCCGACGAGCACATGGCCAGAGCCTAGAGCTGAGGAGCAGTCGGGCACTTAATCACGCCAACTGCAATGGGAATGCAGGATGAAAATGCTCTTGTCTTATTTATACCTGTTTACTTGGGCTCGGTGAGATTGTGTTTTGTGATGGATGGCAGTTGTTCTAGTTGTCTGGGAGTGTCTGAGAACAATAAGCAAGTTCAAATTTCATATTGTTTCGTATCCATGACCGTAGCCCTTTTGAGCTCTCCACATTCTGTCTTTTTTTTTTTTTTTTTGTTGTATTGAACATGTTTGGCTTCACGCACATGAAGGCCAGCTCGTCAGCAAGCTGCAGTAATAGTGGGTGACTGGAGGTATTCTGGAAAGCCTTAGCGAGGGCTGCAGCTTTGATTTCCCTGTAGTCCTCCGCAGAGAGTTGGGGAAACGGAGAGGAGGGGATTATACAGCTCAGTCATTATTGTAGGAATGACAATGAAGAGAATAAAGCTTTGCTGGGCTGTTGTTTGGGGGGGGTCAGAACCTCTTTTTAGAGTGCATCTCAAAATAATACCGTAGGCAAAGCCCTCCCAATTAATTCAAACATTAAGTCAGAGTAATTTGTTATTGTAACAGGATTGTGGGAAGATTTATGACGTTCAGTGATATACTATAAGAATTAACATACAACATTAAAGAGGAGCAAAGAGACTGCACTCTTGCAACTTCTATTGCTCATGAGGCGTTTCCTAAAATAGGCTTGGAACTGCAGATTTCTCTCTGAAGAGAGGGCATCTCTCTAAAACCGCACAATGTGTGGGGTGAACTGTACTTAATTCACTCACAAATCTAACCTACAAAGAGCCGGGCTGTCCTCCGGTGCACTGTCAGGCAGCTGAGCTGATACTTGTCTACAAGCACGAGAAGTGACAGGCCTGTGTCGCAGAACTGCTCCAGTGCAGTCTCGAACCCTTGGCCGATGTACTCCTCAGGGATCACACAAACCTATCTCGTGTAGCCAACTTTGATGGGTAGGACACAGAGCCTGCTGTTTGCGCGAGTCCTTCTCGATTAAGAAAACTGGATTTCAGATCTTAACAAGGAATTGTCCTGAAACAATCCCCTACAGACACAGGAGTGTGCAGTGTGTGGTGTCAGAATGCAAAGATGCAAATTAAAGTCACATGACGTGTCACTCTCATGGAAAAGAACTGACATTTATTTATGGTCTGAAGCGAAGTCTGAGCCTTGACTCTGTGGGACTTTCTAAAAAACTAATGGAGGACGGGAAGAAAAATTCAGACTAATCCAAGGTTCATAACTCTCAACTGAGCCAGAGCAGAGACATTAGCATTTTTGAAATTAATAATTCATTGTGCCGAAACAGCAGCAAATGGCAGCAGCCATGACACAATTAGCCACTGCTATGTCTCAGGGCCTCGGTGCAAGATTTTTCATCTCGACACTGTGTAGAAGTTAAACAATGAACAATAATAGCGTTTTTCTTCTGAAGTAAGATGCGGCTGTATGTTTTCGATGACGACTTCATTCTCTGGCAGAGATGGGTGGGTTGACTATAACCCACAGCTTGAGAAATGTGCTTTGCCCATGATAGACATGCAATCCAAAGGGGGGCTGGCTCAGTGAAAACCTTAACAAACAATAGATGAGAAAGAAATATCTCTGTGGAAATGATCTCCTGTGGAAGAAAATGAGAAATGCCTGAACAATCAGTAGTAGAGGAAGAAACTATTTTAACTTTTAAGACAAAGCACAAGCTGTCAAGTTGCATATATTCAACAAAGGAGCTTAACTTATGAATGCCCAATTATGTAAATAAGATAACTTGAGAATGAGGCGACATAGGAGTTTCAAATTGGTACCGTTGGTGTATTTACTAAAGATCTCAGTGATCTCGACATCAAGGTCAGAGGTCAAGTTTTCTGAAAATCTTGTGAATGCGATGCAATAACTTGGGAACATACTATTTTGAAATTGATACCACAGGTTTATCTACTAGGAAGCTGAGGGATTGCATTTATTTTCTTTGACACGGTCAGATTGAGGTCTTTTTTTTCACCCCAAGTTTTCACATACATACATTTTACTGTTACCTACTGACATTTTACCCATATTTGTTTCAGAAAAATTTAATTATCTGGCTGTACCGACACCATTTTGTTATGTTATCAGTGTACAGCACTTACTTTGTACCACTGTTCACAAAATCAAATGAGAAACGGGTTTGGAGTAATTAAAAATGAAGTTATGCATACCTGGATGTATTTCTTGTACATGAAGAGTTAATATATACAGTTCTATGCACTGCATATATTAAGTATATATGCATTTATATAGGATTAAACTTGGGTTTGTGGGAAAATAAAATAAAATAAAAATATATCTATTGTAATGGATTTGTGACATGCATCTCAACCAAGTCTAAAGCCTGTGCAAGTCTACAAGTCAGAATGTACTGCAGTTTATAGAAACCTGCTGCATACAGAGTCAGAAAAGTACAAAAATACAAGCACCCATGATAGGACAATGCAGGGTTAACACAAGGCTAGAACAGGAATGAATCCTGGCTGAAGTCAAAAGTTCCTACTAACAAACACAGAGAGAGCTAAAAGAGGACTGTCAGATTTTTTTTTTTTTTATGCTTCCCGCAGCTGTAATGGGCCCAGTACTGATTTGTTCTTTTAAATTGAATATATTAGTATGTCCCAATTTCTACTCAGCTTTGTCGTGGTAATAGTGCAGCAAATGGTGTAAAACTGGTCCTGTGATTGCTGCGTTATTTTGTCTTCTCTCTCTCACATGCATACACGCACACACACACACACACACACACACGCACAAACACACACACACAAAGACACACACACATACTCATTTACATATCTTAGTGAGGACATCTAATTGAAATAATGCTTTCCCTAGCCTCTTACCTTAACCCTAACCATCCAAAATTAATGCCTAACCATTAGCCTAAACCTAACCATAACCTAATTGTAACCCTGATACTAAGACGACATTTTGAGCCTCAAAAATGTCTTCAAACTCGTGGGGACGGGGATTTTGTCCCCATAAGTGACTGTTGGTCCCCACAAGTATAGTGCCACGCCAATTTTCTGTCCTCACAAAGACTCTAAACATGGGCGTGTACATGCACGCACACACACACAAACAGACACACACACACACAGCCGTCATTTCATTTTAAAATGTTTCTGTCATATCTGTCCTTGTAGGTACCACATTTCTGTTTTTTGTTGTTTGTTTTTTTTGTAACACAGTGTGTCCTTTTCTAGGAGACATACATCTCTACCAGTTGAAGTCACAGAGAATCCCGGGAGGTTGGTTTCTGAAGGTTGCAGAAGAGTCACCCCCTGCCGCAAGTGGAAGTCTGCTTCCTTTGGGTACCGTAAGATGTTAATTTTAACAGTTACTTCACATTCAGTTTGTCCCATAAGCACTGCAGCAAAACAATATTTTTCTTGTCTTCCTCTTGTTAATGTCTAAAACTCTTCACTGGTTATATTGATCGCCCTGCTAATTAGCCTCTCTGTTTCAGAAGTATTGGCCGTGACAGCTTGACAGCTGCAAACTTTGCCGCGTCCTAATGTTTGGGGCTTTGCAGCTGCTCTCATCAGCTTTTTATGACACAGCAGTTTGATTGCTGCAGTGCCTTTTTTCTGATGTGCACACTGAAGTCTTCTAACCAAATGCACTGTAGGAGGAAATCATTAAGTATAGCCTTCACGAAATATGATCCTTCATTGCTGCGTACCCATTAGCCGTGCTGAGCTTGGACCTTGACAATCTCTCAACAAATGAGTAGGGAGCAGAGCACAACATCGCATTGATGGGACAGACTTGGGGGGGTCTTTAAAAGCCATGTGAGTTTCATAAGAGACACCTCCCTGTGCTGTATGCTTCATCATCAAAAAGCAACGTGCCCTAATCCACAGCCCAATTTTAGCTCGTGAGCAACCCAAAAATAAATCCTACTGCATAGTGGGAACATGCTCTATTTTTAAAGAGCAGTGTTCAGAAGTTTCTGATGAGTAGTAACATCTGTGGGTTGTTTTTAGACTTCTGTAACACTGCAGAAACGAGGCTTTGCTATTTCTTGCTGATTAATATCTCATTCACTCATGTTCCATCTATTTGTCTCAATATGATTGTTATACAGTAAGTAATTTTCAGGCGTAAAGTTAATGGGTTAAATGGATCATGACTGCAAACAAGATGATGGCTGTGCTCTGAGGTTTAATGTTTTCCTCTTCAGCTCAGCAGCACTGCTTGCGTCCATCAGTGTTTACTTATCTCAGAGTTAGAATGGGATAATTGTTAAATGATGGTAAAAGAGAACAAGCCCCCTTCCTGATTGTTTTGGCTTTGCTGATTGATTTCAAATGGTCTTGCTTTAATGCTGTGTCCCAGATGTAATTATTAATGTGCGCAAGTTAATTATTATTGATCTTTCCGTTTAGTTAGAGAGCTCACAGTTACCAACAGCAAAAGCAGAAAAGTAGATCAGTTTGGTCAACATGATAGAGTTGTGTCCCCATAAGTGCTGTTGGTCCCCACAAGTGTTGTAAACTTCCAAGTTTTGGTCCCCACAAAGATATATAAACATAGTACACACACACACACACTCATTTACACTCGCACCGGCGCTTGGACACTCACAGGAAATGGTAAGTGACAGGGTGGACTGGAAGTTTGCAAATCAGATCACTGCATGGCCCAAAATGTAAGCAAACATTTGTTATAAAGGCCTTGGTCACAGCTGTCTTTTGTCATGCTTGACTTGTTTTGGAGGGTATTATTTCCTTTAGAAAGACAGGAAACTCACTGGATATGGTGTTTCAAAGGTCCTGTGCCAGATTTGAACCCAGGGTGTTGCACTGTACACCACAGTGACTAGAAAACAATATTTTTTTTTTTTTTCACATCGTGTCTGAAAAGAAATGTTGGGTTATCATTCCTTCTCGATGGACGCTGGGTGTTTGAGGCTCTCATCGACTGGGTGACTCTTTTTTGGAAGTATGTTTATGTGGCACTAACAAAATGGAGAAGGTGAAATATTAATTACTATGGCTTTTGTGGCCTGCTGTGCTATGCCCTGCAGTATGATTAAAAGGTACTTGTTAAAAGTCTTTTGAGTGAGCATAATGGAAAATGCTACAGTAAACCTTAATTATAGGATGTGTTTGTAGCGGTGACATTATTTACTTCAAATGTTTTTTGCAACAACATTAAAAAAATGCCAGATTTGTTGCCCTGTTATTTTAAGCTTGTTATTTCAGACCTCTGTTAGATGCTCTCATTGTATAAATGTTTCAGTAATTCTAGACTTTGGAAACTACGTTAAAGGACTTATTAGGGATTAATGGAACAAGTTCGGTGTCAAAGCTGTGTCATTCACAGAGCTCAGCTTGTTCCTCATCCTCCAGAGTTAGGGCAGTCTCTGGGGGCGGCCAATTACATTCAGAGAATGTAGAGTGTCTGCTATACTGCAATAGCATAAACGCACTCCAGGCACTGACTTTAATTATTGCGTCTGCTGTACACTTTTCTTTACTTCTCTTTACTTGTTTGCTCTGCTTTATTTACTATGTACTTGTTCTTTCTTCTTTCTCTATTCTCTCCTACATCAAAGCATTTACATGCACAAATACCATTTCATCACCATTAGAGCAAGGCAATCCATTAGCTTAGATGTGAAAAACACTTTTTCATGCATAAATATGTATGTTTGAGTCAGTGATGGACATCTGATTATTATGATTTTTCCACTAAATCTGGTGATATTATTAGACTGTACAGATCAAACCAACACTGTGCAACAACAATAAGCCTAGAAAAACTTCACTTTCATACCACCAGTGTGGAAAAGCAATCTCCTTCAAATGTTTGGAGCACAAAAAACTAGTCCCAGCGGGTTTTGTCAGTGCATGATTTGTTTTCTTTAATGTAGACAACAGAATGGAAATATTGTCGATTTTTCTCATTGGGGTTCCGTTCAAAAACTGTCAAAACATCCAGAAACTACAGAGAAACACAGGCAGTAAGAGATATCATTTACAGTCTGCCCCATACATTTTTGAAAAATGACACAAATGTTGTTCAATCTTGACTACTTGATTTAAAATCTATGGTGGTAGTGTACAGTGAAGTGCAGACTTTTAGCTTTAATCCAAGGGGTATAGTAAAGTTATTGCATTAATTCTTTAGGAATTAAAAACATTTTTATGCATAGCCCCTCAAAAGTAATTAAACATACTAAGATGAATATAAGGATCGAAGTCCTTTGCTGTCGATGACTCCTGAAGTCTAGAATCCATGGACATCATCAAATCCTGTTTTTCCCCCTGCTTTCCTAGGCCTTTACTGCAGCTGCCTTCAGTTGCTTCTTGTTTCTGCTTCATTCTGCATTCAGTTTTGTATTTAATAACTTAAACAAACATGTTGAGTTGAGATCTCCTCAGGCAGGTAGTTCCAAAGCTGAGGGTCCCTGATGGCACAAGCAAAGTCGCCTTTGCACCCCATCTAGAGTTTGAATTCGCTCATACGGGGTCAACATTTTTCCTGTGTATCTAAGGGGCCAGACTCAAACTTGCTTTAAAAGTTAAAATTTTAAAATGAAATCTGAAACATACTGGTAGCCAGTCGAGAGAAACCAGCATTTTCGTGATGGGAATGCCGCCCACTAAAACCAGTAAGAACTGTGAGCATTTTGTTACCCTTGGTGGTGGTCTTTAGCACCTTGGACAGGAAAATGTGTCAGTATAAGCTCCAAGCATTCACACATGAATCACCCAGCTGAAATACTGAAATGTTACTGGTGTGATGATGGCGTGTAATGTAATAGCATATGTGAACCACAACAAAGAAGATGGATTACCTGACTTCTATCAGGACGCACACATCATTTTCCTCAAGATATAGAATTCTTTTTCCATTCTTGACTTGCTTTAAAGTGCAGTAAATCAGGAGCTAGCGACAAATCAGAGTCTGTAGACCAAAGTGGAACAGAGAGAAGAGGAAACATAACTACATTTAAAAAAAAAAAAAAGAAAAAAGGAAAGTTTTTTTTAAAGGGGTGAATTCACAAAATGAAAATGGATGACTTCCATATTAATTACAAATTAATTATAAATTTTACTGTTTTGTTACCTACAAAATGTTTTTACTTCTACATATATAAGCAAGAAGTGAAAGTACTGCACTTACACTTGTTAGCAGGCTTTACTAAACCTAATTCTAAACTTGACTCAAGTCCAGTAGTGACATGTAATAAAAACTGAAACTATAAGAGATTAGGTTAAAGTTTCCCAGCAACCATGGTAATTCTACCATTTATAGCATTAGTGTGTATATATAGTATGTAGACACATTAAAAAAAATGACATTTGGTTTATGGAAAAGTCAAATTGGGCTTAAAGTTGGTAAAAAATGTCATGGTGAAAAAACAAGTTAACCAGAGAAGCTGTCATTTACCTGTACAGCATCCCGCTGAGTGTATCGCTTGCTCCTAGCTCTGGAATGGCCTGCTAGAGGAAATTAAGTCGAGTCACTCTTTCTTTGCGTCTCAAAACTTTTTTTTATGACGATGCTTTCCCTTTGAGTTTTTCACTTGCTTTGAATGGTCTACTTCCTCAGTACATTACTCAGTACAGCTTATTGGAGTTGATGTTGGCTTCAGAGCAGTATCTGTATTTAAAATGGCCAATAAATGAAATGTAAAAAAAAATTGTTGACAACACGACAAATAAAACAAGCAGCTGATCCGAGCACAATCGGGCAGAGAATAATAGAGTAATCTGTGACTTGTTGTCGTATTATAAGAAAGAAAGAACACATAAACAACTCTTGATAACAAATGGTGGAAAATCTTGTTTTATTTTGTGTGACTGAAAGAAAAAAGTATTTGCCAGTATATCAGATTTTTACATTGCCAAATATCTGTGTCCACATTGGTCTTAAAAGTCAGAGGAGCTCTAGTTTGTTTTTATTTTGTTCAGTCTTTGTTTTATTGTGTTGCTCCTGTGTAGAATGTCACAACATGATTTTTTTAAGTGCTGCTTTAAATAACTAGTTGTTATTATTAGTCAGCAAATTCTATCAGGGTAAATATAAAATACAGCTAAATATTTAGCTTTCAGTCGCATCACTTGCCATCTCTGCCTATGTAATGATTTCTCCCACTTCTGTCTCTTCTGTGGCTCTAGTTTCATTTGTAAGGACTAGTGGCTGTTTCATTTCTACTCCTCTCCCATGACTGTTGGGCGTAGAGTGCTCTGCAACAGTGGGAGAGTTGAAAACAGGAAGTGTGTTTATGTCAGACTAAGAAAGCGAATCTGGAGCATACAGCCAGTCCAATAGGGTTGCAGGATCTCAGCTTATTGTGAGAAAGGATCATTGCTCTATACGGTTTACTGAGGGAAAAGAATCCAAATTCATCTGCAGGCATTTGACGCAAATTTGAAAGAAAACGGTACAAAAGCAGCGTATTATATGTTATAATATAGGAATATAGACAACCACATGAAATGAGGGGTAAAAAAACACATCCTCTTCCTCAGTATCTGTAAATTACATGAACAGAAAGAAATGTTTTAACTGATTTTGGGTGCTGCATGTGTAGGAGCTGCTGTATTCATTGCCTGCAGCTGCCTTCTAGTTCAGTCCCGTCCAGAGTTAAGACTTCTTCTGCACCCATCAAGCTCAGCCCAAGGCTGAATGAATGCTTTTAAATACCCAAGATGCTTTCCCTCTCTTCCCCCTCACGCTTTCCTCACTTCATGCCTCTCTTTTAATTCCCCCCCCTTTTTTTTCTCCAGATATTCTCTTTGTTCTTTCACTCAGTCAAATAGAAATAAATAAATAAATAACATCTGCTGGTCTGTAATCTTTCACCTCCTTTGACTCTGTGGTGCGTATCTGTGTCTCCCTTTTTCTCTCATCAATTAAAACAACCCATCTGACTTGATTAATAGCTAAGGGGCAGAAGTAAAAGTGGGATGGTGAAGTGTAACTCTTTCTGAAGTGTTTACACCCCTCTCTTAAGGCTCCCATGGTATTACCAGTAGGTTGTAAACTTGCTGTTACTGGACTGGTCCATTTATTTGAATTTGAGGTTCACATTTGACTTTTAGAAAACGCCTAAACCTGGATCTCCACTAGTACGTATTTAATTCAGGGGTTTTATGTTTTTAATTATAATTATAATTAATGGCTATTTCATAACAGGATCTGTGATTACCTTCACTGCAGAGCTCATTGATTCCAGCAAATTGGCCTTTCTTCCTGGGATCGCAGACCCCCACCCTAACCTTCTGCTGATGCTGCCAATGTCTTATTTGCTGATGGCTGGAGGCAGAAAGGCAGCTCAGGAGACTGTGATCTAGCTGCAGGGGTGAATATAGTGCAAAGCAACATATACAGAGAAAAATGACAATATGTAGGTTCATGAACCCTGCATGATGACTGTTATTGCATGTATTTCATTGCAGCATTCCCCTTCTGTAAGGCCTCGACAGTATCCCTGGTCATTTGGAAAGGAGTTTAACGATGCAGTAAACATTTATTGTATGTGGCTGCAAACAGTCCCGGATAAATGAATAAGCAGTTGTGTCCAAGAGTTAGTGCTGGTTTTTAAAAAGAAAAGGAAGGAAAAAAAAAGGAGCAATGAAAGTGCCATCCGCCCTCCATAAAATTGAGACTGTTATTTAATGCTTTCTTTTTTGGTTCTTTTTCTTTACTGCCGTCAATATTGAAAAGGTTTGATTCCACCAGATGGGAAATTACATCTGTGCAATGATTTAATAGGCCTGTGAAATAGAAGGCCCACTACCTTAATGTGTTTGAACTCTTGAGAAAACTCTTTGAAGTTCCCAGCTTCTGTTTCGTCATCACATTCTCTTAAGAGTTAATTACAGGCTCCACGCTGCGCTCTGAAGCTGCATAGCTGGAAACGCACAGTTTTGATTTAGAAGTGAACGCAGGCCATTTGGTTCATAATAAGTTGCTTTGAGCAGAATTTGATGCTTTTTGTTGTGCCATGTGCCTTTCACTTGACTCAGTTTTGCAGTTAATCCTTTTGGGCAAGATGCACGCATGTGTATATGGCTGTGTGGTTGATCTGCGTATGTGTGCTGTCACTGTTTCCCATGCAGGCAGCCATGCCACACATAAACAGTTTTCAAGGATTGTGATGCTGTGCTATAAAGCCTGGCAAGCTGTCAGTTGTGAATGTTATGGCTATTTTTTTACTCTAACTCATTCTTAATGGGGAGCATTTATGATTTTTCTTATTTTCTGTCATGTGTATATATTAATGGTTACATTCACCTAACAGTGAAAGATTGCGCATTTAGTCCCAGGAGGACAGACAGAAAAAGAAATCTGTCAAATCAAACGTTCAGATCTATCCACTGTGGTGACTCCATGTGAAAAAGGGAGCATCTGAAAGTAGATTGTAGACAATGACACTTCAATTCGATTAAAAACTGTCCAAAGAATTATGCAAATCTGGAAAGACTGTGGTGAACCATTATCTTCGAGGAAGAAATGGGTTGGGAAAAAATTCTTGTATAATCATGATTGGCATTTTCTCAAATGTTTGGTAAAATCAAATCACAAAAAATCCACAGTAGAACTCACAGCCATGTTTAATAGTGAAAGTGGGGATATTTCCATGCATACAATGTAAAGAGAACCTAGGGTATTGGGACTAAACAGCTGAAGTAATCCACTCATCAGTGATCATAGAGATTGGACTCAGGAGTCGAGGAAAAAGGTCACGTGGCCTAATGAGTCCTGTTCTAGAGTGAGGGTGCAGCAGACAAAGTGATGCGCCCATCATACCTGGTGCCTGCCGTAAAAGCCTGTGGGGCCACTATTATGATCTGGGGTTACTTCAGTTCAGTAATATTATGTGCCAAAAAATTAGGTCAGCTTACTACCTGAATATACTGAATGACCGGGTTTTTCCATCAATGGAGTTTTTTTTTTTTTTTTCCTTCCCTGATGCCACAGGCATATTGCAAGATGACATTGCCATGATTCATCAGGCTCAAATTGTGAAAGAGTGGTTCAGGGAACATGAGATATGATTTCAAATGTGGATCGAAAACCACAGAATCCGGACCTTAACCCTAGTGAGAATCTTTAGGATGTGCAGGAGAAGATTTTTCGTAGTGGGCCGACTCTTTCGTCAGAAGATTGGTTGTGACACTGCGTGAGCTTATTGGAATGATGCCATGGTGAATGTGTGCTGTCATTAGAGCGGGCAGTTTTTTTTGCCTGGCAGTGTGTATTGTGGGTTTTTGTTTTGTTTTTCTTTTCTTTTCTTTTTCTTCAATTGACAATTGCCCATAAAATGTGGACTTAACTCTGTTTAAAAATGGTGGGTGCTCATATTAGACATTAACAAAACTTTGAGTGGTGGTGAGCACATTAGTCTCACCCTCTCACTGTTGTCTTTTACTTGTGAGGTATAGCATGTGTGGGGAAAAAGGTGGCTTAACACCTTATTTCAGACAGTGGATGATTTAAGCTGCAAAGTCCAGTATAACATAAATAAGGGTTATTTTAAACTGGATATCACACAAAGCTACTCTTGTAGAGTTCCCCATCAAGAATTACAGATGATTTATACATATCATCTGCACAGCAATAAAACTTGCCTTATACTGTGTAGATGCTTATACTGCTTTATACTGCTCTGTGACTAAAACAGCTCTGACCCTGGGGGGAATTAGAAAAGGACGTCTGGGGGTGCCCTGTGGTGTTTATGTGGGCGGTAAGTAAGTAACAGCTAACAGCATCTTAAAGGTCACAAATGTTGTTCATTTCACCTTTCAGTGGTTTTAATGTTGCAGCAAATTCAATTCAATAATCTGCTAAAAGTTATATAAAAAGACCCCTGAAAACTTTTTGTTGTTGTTGTTTTTTAGAATTAAACTCAATTTGTTATCAATCAGTTGAATTATATAAAATAGCTGACTGAAGATTTTTGAGAGTTTTGAGAAAGAAATAACATTTTAAGTAATTCATTCATTGTTGATTGTTTTCTGCCTATTCCTTGGCAACTGAGCATCTTTTTTTTTACAGGGGAGTGCAGAATTATTAGAAGTTGTATTTTTGAGGAATAATTTTATTATTGAACAACAACCATGTTCTGAACCCAAAAACTCATTAATATCAAAGCTGAATGTTTTTGAAGTAGTTTTAGTTTGTTTTTAGTTTTAGCTAAGGGGGATATCTGTGTGTGCAGGTGACTATTACTGTGCATAATTATTAGGCAACTTAACAAAAAAACAAATATATACCCATTTCAATTATTTATTTTACCAGTGAAACCAATATAACATCTCCACATTCACAAATATACATTTCTGACATTCAAAAACAAAACAAAAACAAATCAGCGACTAATATAGCCACCTTTCTTTAGGACACTCAAAAGCCTGCCATCCATGGATTCTGTCAGTGTTTTGATCTGTTCACCATCAACATTAAGTGCAGCAGCAACCACAGCCTCCCAGACACTGTTCAGAGAGGTGTACTGTTTTCCTCCTTGTAAATCTCACATTTGATGATGGACCACAGGTTCTCAATGGGGTTCAGATCAGGTGAACAAGGAGGCCATGTCATTAGTTTTTCTTCTTTTATAAAGGTCACGCTGTGGAGTACTTGGACGCTTCATTGTCCTGCATGAAAATCATGTTTTTCTTGAAGGATGGTTGTACCACTGCTTGAAGAAGGTGTCTTCCAGAAACTGGCAGTAGGACTGGGAGTTGAGCTTGACTCCATCCTCAACCTGAAAAGGCCCCACAAGCTCATCTTTGATGATACCAGCCCAAACCAGTACTCCATCTCTACCTTGCTGGCGCCTGAGTCGGACTGGAGCTCTCTGCCCTTTACCAATCCAGCCAGGGCCCATCCATCTGGCCCATCAAGACTCACTCTCATTTCATCAGTCCATAAAACCTTAGAAAAATCAGTCTTGAGATATTTCTTGGCCCAGTCTTGACGTTTCAGCTTGTGTGTCTTGTTCAAACTCCTTGGCCATGTCTCTGATCACTCAGTGATGTTGCAGCTCTGAATTATAAAACTGGTGGCAAGTGGCTTCTTGGCAGCTGCACGCTTGACTTTTCTCAGTTCATGGGCAGTTATTTTGCGCCTTGGTTTTTCCACACGCTTCTTGCGACCCTGTTGACTATTTTGAATGAAACGCTTGATTGTTCGATGATCACGCTTCAGAAGCTTTGCAAAATATCTCACTATTTTTGACTTTTCTGAGCCTGTCAAGTCCTTCTTTTGACCCATTTTGCCAAAGGAAAGGAAGTTGCCTAATAATTATGCACACCTGATATGGGTGTTGATGTCATTAGACCACACCCCTTCTCATTACAGAGATGCACATCACCTAATATGCTTAATTGGTAGTAGGCTTTCGAGCTATACAGCTTGGAGTAAGACAACATGCATGAAGAGGATGATGTGGACAAAATACTCATTTGCCTAATAATTCTGCACTCCCTGTATATCTGGGAAGATGCTGAGCATTTTGAAATGGTTCTGGGAAAATGTGACGTATATTTCATTTTATAAGACTTTTCAGGGTTAAACTGATTAGCAAACAAAATCATTTCTAAACATGTTACATTATTAAGTATCTGTTGGCATAGTAGCTTTTTAAAAAGACATTACCTAACATTCTGTGTTTGTTGTGTGGTCTCTCTTTGGTCTCTTTCCAAGGGTAAGACCTGCCATTGGATGCACTATTACCTTGACAGTCCTAATAACCAAGCTGCAATTAAAAATTAAGACATTATTAAATTGAGCACACATTCTGCTTACAGTCGTAGCCTTAAAACCTTGAATCTTGAATCAGTTATCAGCCAGCAAACCTAATGATAGTTTAATAATTTGCTATGACGTGATCTAAGATATGACATACTGCTCTTGTTTAAAAAAAGAAAAACATAATTTTGTGTTTTCAGCAGATGAGAAAATAATTTTGAAACTACAAGTGTATGCACGGGAAAGTGGTTTAATTAGAGTAAAATGTATTTGTGTGCTCCCCTTCAGAAAGGCAGGAGTTTGCAATTCTTCAGGCATGACTGAAATCCGATGTGTCTGTTATAAATGCATCCCATCAGCAGTAATGAAAAGTCACCCAGATGTGTAGCGACAGGGCACAGGTGTTACATTTCAAGACAAAATCATGTGTGACACAAGTGTGATTTGGAGAGCCTTTAGGTGATACATGTGCAAGCACTGCACCTCCAGCTAGAAATAAAAAAACATGTCAGAGCATCCTTTTTTCCTCAACCAGTGCTTTTCTTTCACGGTATTACCCACTGCCACTTTCCGTGGTAAATTAGATATAGTGAGAGATTAGTGCTACTGTGCGACTGCCTCAAAGAGCTTATCCTTTCATTAGTTCCGTGCAACAATAATATCAGGCAAAAGAGACTGGGAGTGTTTCAGATCTATCTCTCAGTTTGATACGAGGCATTTGCAATTCCAAAGCCCCGTATCAGCGCCCGGATCGAACTGAGGGAAGAGCTCACAGGGATGAGGTGAAGGAGCAAGGAATAGCTTATCCAGGAAATAAGACTGAAACATGTGTTCTCTTCTGCTTTTTCAGCTCTACCACTCAAGAACAGGGATTTGTCTGTGCATGTGAAACAAGATATTAAAGTGTTGCTGCTGCTGGATGAATGATCTGTTTGTGTGGGGGTGAAATTTCCTGCAAGCGAGGAGATGAATGACAAACTGTACATTACAATTATGACGATAATAAATACTGTATCACTCGGTTTGACCTTAGTTAAAATTTGCATGGATCTGAATTGTTTCTTTCCTACTTGTTTTTACTATGTGAGTCAAGCAGTGCTGTAATTGGTGGAAATTGAGGCTTGAGCAAGAAAAGTGAATTTAGATCTCGCAATTTGTGACCTCACAGTAAAACAAACTTCTAATTAAACAGGATTTTTATCACAAAATACAGTAATTGCATGCTGTGTACTGTATACTGTATACAAACATGGAACCATGCAGTACATATTCCCAAAGGTAACTGAGCTTTACAGAAAAAAGTAATAGCATCATGCTACTTTTCATATTAACATTTTTAAATGAAAAGAAGACACAGATGAATGCTTCAGTTATACTGTGGAGGCTATTTCACTGCAGTGGTTTAGATCTACTTGTTCCTTAGAGAAAAGGATCAGTGCTAATAATTACAAAGTCATGGTCTCCTCCAGGAGGACAATGCTCCATCTGAGTATAAAAATGATGTAAATCATATGCTGTGGCCTTCACAGTCAACAGACTTTAACCGAGCTGATACCTGTTCTGTCTATACACACAGACATATAGGGATGGGTACCGGTATGGTTCTGACATAAACGGTAGTAACCAGACCGAAAAGCAGCGCACATTTCGGTGCTTTATTTTGGTGCTTTTTTTTTCCTGAGCTGTGATACACTTTGGATTCTAGCCAATCATTTTACGTTTCGAGGATAGTAGGCGGGCCCAGGTACGACGCTTTTTAGAGCAGAGCCACAGATTAAAATGCCCAAGGCAAAGCGGATGTGGCTGTACTAAACAGCAAAGATGCAAACTCAGCAGCCTGCAACAAGTGCTTTAAGCTGATACTGTGATACTGTCAAATGAGGTAACACCTCAAATCTGATGAAAGACCTGGCGACACATAGCGTTTTTAAAAGCCGATGCGCCAGATTTGATAGCTTGCTGCGAGACCTCACAACATCTACTGCGGGTGTGGTGCCTGTTATCGGACCTGGAGTTAGCAACATCCCCCAAAACCCGAAGAGTAGAGTCCTGGCCCCTAGCCCTGCCAGTGTAGCAGAAATGATGACGGATGATGATGGAAGCAGCAGCCGTTGTTCTGGGAATCCATCCTGCCTGGCAAACCATCCTACCCGTTGTTTCTGCGCATGCGCACAACACGAAATTCAGTGGCAAACCGTCTCTACCTTTGTGAATATTAGCTAGAAAAATACTCTGACCGGTAAAATTAACTGCCAAACCATCCTACCTTTGTGAATGTCACCTACAAGCATACTTAAACTGCTAAAATTTAGTGGCAAATTGTCCTACTTTTTGTTAATCTGAGCTAGAAGCATACTTTAATAGCTACATTTAAGTGGCAAACCATCCTACCTTTGTGAATATGAGCTAGAAGCATACTTTAACAGCTAAAATTCAGTGGCAAATCATCCTACCTTGTTAATAACAGCTACACACATACTCTGATGGGTAAAATTAAGTGCACATGCTACCTTTATGAATGTTACCTACAAGCATACTTTAACGGGTAAAATGAAGTGGCAAACCATCCTGGCTGTATGCATATGAGCTACAAGTATACTCTGATGGGCAAAGTTAAGTGGCAAACCGTCATACCTACTTAAATTGGTGCTGGAATTACTCTGTGACAGCAGAAATGTGCATAAACTACTTACGGTAGGACGTTTTGCCAAAATAGGATGGTTTGTCAGAACACCGTTCTTCTCTGCGTGAGTAGCTTAATGTTGTTCGTGTGTAATTTACGTTGAGTAGGCTAACCACGTTAATTATATCATCATGCATTAATAATTAATGCATGTAAGGTGAACTAGCAAACACCGTCGTAGTTACATGCGGCTGTCTTCTTGTTTGATGGCAGATACTCTTCACCCTGGCCAAAAAGGCTAAAATGACCAAAGAAAAAGTGGGAAACAGCTAAACATGAGAGGTTTTTGGACAAAGTTTGTGTTTTTTTTCCCATTGTTTAAGCACTGCTTCCAGGCAAGAGTGATACCACATATCCCCTATAGCTGCAGAAAAGGCTAACATTGTTATCTTTTACAAAAAACAGCTGAACATGAGGGTTTTGGACCAATTTTGTGTTCTCCATTCTTTAAGCACTGGTTCGAGCTCGTTTAAGCACCGGCACCGTTTCAAAAGTACCGGTTTGGTACTGGTATCGGATAAAACCTAAACGATACCCATCCCTACAGACATAGTCCAACAGCTTACTTTTCCTTTCATTTGTGTGATAAGCTTATAACTATGAATGTTCCTGGCAACTATTTACAGAAAAACTAAGCAAATATTAAATGCATGGAAGTTAAACATTGGCCAAAGAAATATTTTTTGGTTGGTTGATTTTTGTGCCGTGTATAACGCTGCAAACACAGTGTCACATTAATTTCCAATTTGGCTAATCTTATCAGTGCTAGCAGTGGTAGCCTAGGTTTCCTCCATTCTAGTGTTTATAACTCAGTGTAGAAAGTGCTGCTTGGTTATATTACATTATTTGTTTTCTGCCACGGCTAAAGTAGAGCGCAGCCAGGCTGGTTCCTTCTCGCTCATTTACAACTTCTATTCACAGAGAGAACGAACAACAGCAGGGCACAGTTGTTTGTTCATGGGTGGTGACCGGTCATGCCATATGCTTTTTCAACTGGCAACTTTACTGCACATTAATAAATAAGAATAACATGTTTAACTGATTTATATTTCTGGCATCAACTCATAACACAGTCCATTTGTCTCGTCACCTCTCCAAAATTTGATTATAAAACATAAAAAAAATTCAGCCCCAAACTTGTTAAATTTGTACTTATTTACAGTGAGCACCTAGAACAGTATAAAAAAAATACATATAGCAATATAGTTTCTCTTGCATATGATGTTTAAAAATGTCAGTTTAATTTGTAGGATTTTTACATTAATGCACTGGTAATTGTGCCATAAATGATCTCTCTACATCTTCCTTTGCATGCTGTATCAGGTATATATACAAAGTGCAGTAGCAGTATTACTGACATCAGTCTAAACTTGTGATGAGCCTCAGCTGAGGCCCAAGGGGTCAAGTAATGTCTTGGTCTATACTTCATAGTTAGAGGCAGAGAGACAGCTCTTTGTTTGGCCTGCAATGAAAAGCTTGTCTGTCTTTTGCTTCTGATGTTCTTAGGCTTGAGGCCAAGTCAGTGACAGAAGGAGCCTTTGCACAGCACTGTGCCCTCTGCCAGTGAACTACAGAGAGGATGTGCAGTGTTGTTGCATGGAAAAACACAGGCAAACTAACCCTCTCACCTCTTTTCCCCAGAGCATTGTGCAGAGGTCCCCATCTAAAGGGGAGTGGTCAGTTTTCCTAGCTTTTGAGACTGTAGTTGTTGATATTAGGAAAATGTTTTTATGGAACAAAAAAGCTATGGGTGTATTTTTTTTGTAAGTATTATTACTGAAAGCTGAAAACAAAACTGAAATGACTGAAGCGTCAAGTTTTGTGATGTTTTTCACTTTAATGGTACCTTTTTGTTGGAAAGTACATAATCTTTGTTCATGGGTTTGCTTTGATACACTGTTAGCCTTCTTTCTTAAAGGGAGATTGCTAAAAACCACATGCATTTGATTAATGTATCCAAATTAAGCATCACTGTAGCATCTGGCGCAACACTAAACCCCCATGAGTGACAGGTTTTCCCAGCATCAGTAAGCTTATTGATCCCATCCTGTCACATCTTATTGCAGAAGATATAGTGCACTGCCATCGTGTGGTCTGTAGCTCTAAGTGCTGTGCGTAATGTCTTCTCTTTCGCTCTCTTCTTGCTCTTCATCACTCAGCTTGTCTTTGTTTGAAGTGGGCGGAAATCTCATGAGAGGAGACGGCTCATTTTAGGACAAAACATGGCTCCTGCTGGCACAGTCGGTTCCACCGGTGCTTTTTACAGATTGTGCAGACACATGCGTAGCACTGCATTTGAGTGTGCAGTTTTGATGAAATAGGAGGCACCTAGTCACCCGAAGAAGAGAAGAAAATGGATTGCACTTCACTGGAAATGTGTTGATGCATTGTTTTATACATAGTTTATTAGTTTCTTTAGACATTAAACCAAGCAGAACTTGCTTTATGGAGAGGACTTGTTATCTGTCAGTCTCTGTTATGTTTGTACATCAACTTTAAATTTGAGCTGAGAAACAGGTTTTTCATATTTGGACAATGGCAGTATCGTACAGCAGTAGACATTTTTAGTGTAAGATTAAGCTTAATTATTATTATCAGTGATGAAGTGCACACAGTGATGATTGTGATTATTTGCCTAAACTGTTGAACTATTAAACAACAGGAGGAAAAAAAGTCAATCACAATTAGTACAAGAGGTTTAATCTTCAAATGACATTTTGGTCAGACTACAAATTTAATCCATCAAGTGTCGGTACAGTTTAAAAAAATAAATAAATCAATATGTGCTGTTAAGAATGTGGGCCTAATGATTTGTAGGTTTGTGCATAAACGGTGCTGATTAATTTTCCGTCAATTAAATTATTTTCAGCTTTCATGCAAGAACATGAGGCACACTCAGTCAGCTCCTTTTGATTTGTTTTTGTTCCTTTGCTGTTTATGATCCACTAAGACAGTCCTGTGACCATCTCTATTTCCATCTTCACTTGCCTTCGTAACATTTAGCGAATGTGTCTGGCTCCCCCCTTGAAGAAGACAGACCTGTATAAAAGCCTGTGTGTTCATATCTTGTCTGTTTACATATTTTATATTGGTGTTCTTTGTGTTTGGTTTTATGTGCATGCCTTCTGCATAATATCCCCCGTACCGTCTATGGCTGGAAATTCAACATCGTACATAAAGGTCGCACAGAAGCATATCTTAATGTGTGCAAAGGTACACCTGGCAATAAAATAGGATTGCAACTGAAATATCAACCTCAGCACTTGTAATTCAGTCTTGTTGTGAAGGCCTGAAAACCTCTTTCCTTTGTGCTGAATATGGTAACCATGAATTTAATGTTATTTGTCAGGTTTAAAGAACATCTTTCTCGCCACTGTGCTCCTCGGTCTGTATGTGCCCTGACTACTAAATCTCTGCTCTTGGTTTGCTGTTTAACGGAATGGAACTTACCATCGTCCCCATCAACCTCCAACCACCAAGTATCATTTTGTCATCCATGCCCACAAACACCTACACTGACTATGTTTAAAACATATGCCAGTTGTTCTGGATTTTCACTGTCGCTACCCTAGACATGTATTACAGCTCTTCTGTTTTCTGTTTTTTGAGAATGAAAACAGAGTGTAAGCGTCATCAAACCATGTATTTAATTGAAAATGATATAAAGGAAACGGACCAAACACCTAGCAGAACATCTCATAACATGAAGGAGTAACCCAAAAGGGGGATATTGAGAATTGCACAGCTTAGTAAAAGACAGCATGGACTGCTGGACAAGAAAGTTTTGTAATTTACATGAAATGGGAATGAAGCAGAAACACACTGCGTTAATTTTGGAGTAGGTTTCTGGGTGCCCACTGCTACTAGTACTTAGGGCTGGTTAAATGCAAAAAACAAAAACATGTTTACAGTATCCTTATTGATGTACATGCCTGAATAAACAGCATATACATAGTATTGATCTATATAACAACTTAGCAGCTTGTCGAATTTGTTAGACCACCAATCCAATGTAAGGTTTATGCCACAGCTGCCCAATCAACAGTATTGTTAATTCCCCAAATCACTTTTTGTGTTTTTGTAATGCTCACACTCGTTAATGAAAATTATGATTATAATGTTAAAAATAATTATTGTTATCCATTAATTTTAAAATGTAGTGTTTTAGAACATCTGGAAAAACAGTAAAGCACATTATTTTTTGGTTAATATTTTAAATGACAGTTTTAGTGGTTGAATGTTATGCTTGATTAATTTCTGAAGAGCACTGTGCTGGCTCAAATTTGGGTATAAAGACCAGAATTCAGTTTATTTAATTTTCTTTCATATTTAGTTTTAATCAAGTTTTTAACAGATCTCTAAAATATTTGTTTTATTGTTTTTATGACAGGTGAAAAAAAATTAATAAATGCACATTTTACATTACAGCTCTGTATTTAGAGTTAGAAATGGGGAAAAAAGTTATACATTTTAAAAATACAACAAAAAAGCCCCCGAACAGTTGAACACCTGGAATCTTCCAGCCAGTCTTCGTCAGGTAGATGAGCAACATCCCCTCATTCTAATAACAAATACACAATCAATCCAATGTTGAATTTAACATCAGATGTGTTCAAAACTGCAGCAATAAAAATGACTAAGTGTGTGAGTTAGATGGTACAATATTCAATACTTTTAGCGAAATGTTAAGTAGAACTAATATCATGTTGGGAAGTGACAAGATGTATACAGCAAAACTGTGGTTTAGCCGTTATACTAAGGCTTGTCTCCTTTGGTACATGTAAATTTAAATCTTAAATTTTAAATCTCACATTGCAAGCCATGACCCAGGAACATTTGACACTCTTGTCATTCGTTGTTTGGGAGTCTTGTTTTCCTTATTGTGGTATGAACTGATCAGTGACTGTGACTGTGTTAACTGACTGTGATTAACATTACTTGATTTCCATGCACATGCTCATAAATCGCAAATTCAAGACATTATGCCAGAAATTAAGAAATCTGCACTTTTCTTAATGATTACAGCATACACAGCTTGTGTGACTGCAATTTAGATAATGGACGTGCTGTATATCTTTATGTTCATGAACAAAAATATAGTGGTTGCACTAATTTGACACTGGATTGAAGTGAGGTTAAGTTTGATGATGAAACACATTCTTCTTGGACTTTGAACCACAAGCCTTGGGTTTCTGTCTATATTCTACTGTGTGTGTGTGTGTGTGTGTGTGTGTGTGTGTGTGTAGCCTTATAAAGTCCCAATGAGAGTTGTTCTTCATACACACCATCCTCCCTGCCTACAGTCTCGCTTTGGATGCTGTTACCTTGTGAGGGTGTCAAGTCAACAACACTAACATCTATTTCCCAAGGGCATGGTACATTGTGGCTATAATAAGACACACTGTACATCACGTACATCTTGTGGTTGTTTTGATGCATTTTTGCAACCAAAACTTCAGTTTTCTCCATAATATAACTGTATTTCTGCTTGTTAGTTCACACTTCCTGTCTGGTTTTGGAATTACTTGCACATGATGCAATATCTGTGCAAGCCATGTTGTTTCTAATAGCCAACTTGGTGTGTCAGACATTACGAAGTTATGAACTGCAGTAATATGATTTGTAACTTACTTACCTTTTTTTCAGATGATTATGTGTCATATATCCATGAACTGATCTCATTTCTGTCTTAGTTCTTTCATAGTTTTTAAAATATTTTGTTATGCAGACATAATTAACTAGAGCCATGCTGCATCTTTACCTGCTTGCGCCACTCCTCGTTAGACTGAAAAGCCCTGTGTGTTTTGAAAGACACTACAGAGAAAAGTGCATTGATTCCAGTGGAGAGAAAGATGCCGAGGGAGGGAACAGGGGTTTGGGTATGTGAGAAGAAGAGAAATGGTAAAAGAGAGAGGGAGTGAAAACAAAATGGGAGGGAGGGGAGAGAGAGAAGGCATGATAATGAGCCCTACCTCTGACACATCCTCCTGTTTCTATGGAGACCAAGGAGCCAATCGTATAGCCCTGCTGAGGACTGTACTACTGAGAGCAGATAAGAGGGTGGAGAGAGGTGTACGCAGAGGCTCCTCTCTGTTTATGAGAGCCAATAAAATCCCAGTAAATCTCCCAGTAGCTCTCCAGGAGGTAGTGTCTTCTTGCTTTCCTTTAAATGTGGAAGTCACCCCTGGCATTGATATCAGTAAAGAATTAGTAATCACACAGAAGAAGAAGGAAAAAGAGGAAGAGAGGCTTATCACGAGACATCTCCTTTAGAGCTCTACAAGACCCCACCCCACACCTCCTCTTCCACCATCAGCCCCACCCCCCTTAGCCCCCCACCAGCTGCCAGCCTCTTGGATGCTCCTTGTTACATCACACGCACTGCTCTCTGGCAGCCCGTGTTTGTGACTGGGAGGGAGAGGGAGTGTGAATGTGAGTGAGCCCGTGTGCGCACGCCGTCCCACCGTCGAGTCCCGTTGACCAGCATACAGGATGGACAAACCAAGTGTTTGGCGCGCCGTGGTGAGCAGCACAGACCCCAGGAGAACAAGAGACCCCGGGTCCCATTCAAGCAGACCGGGCTCCGCCATGGGTTACCGGCTCTACGACATGTGAGTAACATGTTCTGTGCGAATGCAGACAGGATAGCCAGACAGGCGGGCTCGCCTGCCTGGGCGGCACTGATGCAGCTCCCATTCATAGAGACAGCAGTTGAGTGGGTGGCGGTGGAATACAGGGTGTCTACCTCTCTGGTGTCCATGCTGAGTCACCTATGGCATCCGGACCTTGCTCGGTCCTCTCGTGTTCCCTTCCTGAGCCTTCATTGTACACAACGTCTCTCCTGGGGAGGGGTGGCGAGGTGGACCATACGTTTGTTTGAATGACATTCTCTGATTTCAGCGAGATGAGTTAATACCATGTGTCTTCATGTAAATTGATAAAACCTATGTGTTGTTTGGTATTTTGAGTCTGCCATTATAACAGAAAGCACAACAGAGTCATGTGAATAATGGTTTTAGAGCCTCTGGTGGCTGGGAAACATGACTCATTTCTGGATGATGCTGTGACAGCTCGTACTGGGCACATGAGTTCCTCACAGCTTCTGCTGTATATTTGAGGGTGTCAGTGTGTTCTTGTGTGTCCTTTGTATAGTGTGTATGTGGATTTGCGTGTGTGTGTGTGAGTGTGTAAAATGCGGCTGGGTCTAAGCTGTTATTTTTGGGATGGCGATGAGTCCTACGGTCTGTGTGGAAAGCTTGCATTTCTGCTTCAGTAAATTATGTGTAAATTCTACTGTAATGAAAGAGAGACAAAATTCTCTCATGTATTTTTGAAGCTAAATAATAGTATTGTTGTTGTTGCGCTCCACATTTTTTGCATGTGCTCTTCTGCTGTCTAGCACATAAACGCATCAGCTGAATAAGCATTTCGCTGCCTTATTTCACTGCAGAGGGACCTTCAGGTTTGTTTTCCCTCTTAAAGCGTGTCTTTGCTGCATCACTGTAGACCCTCTGATTTCCTTACAACCCTTTGAGTGTAACCATGTACTTGAACTTCACACATGTACTTACTAACTGATGCATAACGCTGAGCTGTATTACCCTGTCATGTCAGGATTTAATACCATACATGGGTATCCGTCATCTTAATGAATATGAGACCTTCATGGGTCTCCACTGAGTCTTTCACAGGCAGCCTGGCACTGCCATTTAGTAGATTTAATCTCTGCCTTGTTTCTATTCATTGAGTTCAGCCCGTATTTGTAAATATGGACACTCCTCAGATTTTAAAGTTTCTTTCATAATTATAATTTTGTAATTTTATGCTTAACTTTGAATTGCATTTCTGGTTTTTGTTGTTGCATATTAAGCAGTTATGTTCAGAGATGGTTGCTTATTTTTTCCATCCTCATTCCCTCTCAGCTCTAATCCAAGTAAAATCTTTAACCAGAGACTGTCACATGACCTGGGTGAGGAGCAGACAGCAGGAAAGTGAAAGTGTTGTGCAAATTGTGGTTATTGTTGTCTGGAGACTGAGAAGATGTACTGCTGACTGACACTAATGCTTGTGACTTTTGTGTCTGTCAAACAAACTGAGGATCACAATGTCTGTTCAATACTCCTTTAATGAGGAGCTGGAGTTGGACAAGCATGTTGTGTTGTAAATGTCATTTCATCGTATTTGGCAGCCCCCCATCTCACTCTGGAATTCTGATGCTGTCCCTGCAGCAGTGGAATGCCAAAAGGATGATGATGTCCTGGGTTTCACCAAAGACTTTCCTGCCCTAAAGGGATGCAGAGGTTGTCTTTAGCTGAATACACCATCATACACAAAGTGTAATTTGTTCAGTTGAGTACAGTGGAACAAGCGTGCATTGCTTTTGGCTATTGTGTGTGTATATAAAACACCCAGCACGCCCCTGCGGGCGGTTTTATCCTTCAAGCTCGGGTCCTCTACCAGAGGCCTGGGAGCTTGAGGGTCCTCATGCAATATCTTAGCTGTTCCCAGGACTGCGCTCTTCTGGACAGAGATCTCCGATGTTGTTCCCGGGATCTGCTGGAGCCACTCGCCTAGCTTGGGAGTCACCGCACCTAGTGCTCCGATTACCACGGGGACCACAGTTACCTTCACCCTCCACATCCTCTCTCGAGCTCTTCTCTGAGCCCTTGGTATTTCTCCAGCTTCTCGTGTTCCTTCTTCCTGATATTGCTGTCATTCGAACCGCTACATCGATCACTACAGCCGTCTTCTTCTGTTTGTCTACCACCACTATGTCCGGTTGGTTAGCCACCACCATTTTGTCCGTCTGTATCTGGAAGTCCCACAGGATCTTAGCTCGGTCATTCTCCATCACCCTTGGGGGCGTCTCCCATTTTGACCTTGGGACTTCCAGGTTATACTCGGCACAGATGTTCCTGTACACTATGCCGCCACTTGGTTATGGCGTTCCATGTATGCCTTGCCTGCTAGCATCTTGCACCCTGCTGTTATGTGCTGGATTGTCTCTGGGGCATCTTTACACAGCCTGCACCTGGGGTCTTGCCTGGTGTGATAGACCCCAGCCTCTATGGATCTTGTACTCAGAGCTTGTTCTTGTGCTGCCATGATTAGTGCCTCTGTGCTGTCTTTCAGTCCAGCTTTGTCCAGCCACTGGTAGGATTTCTGGATATCAGCCACCTCCTGTATCTGCCGGTGGTACATACCGTGCAGGGGCCTGTCCTTCCATGATGGTTCCTCGCCTTCCTCCTCTTTCTTGGGTTTCTGCTGCCTGAGGTATTCACTGAGCACACTGTCAGTTGGGGCCATCTTCGTGATGTATTCGTGGATGTTTCTTGTCTCATCCTGGACTGTGGTGCTGACACTCACCAGTCCCCGCCCCCTTCCTTCCGCTTAGCGTACAACCTCAGGGTGCTGGACTTGGGGTGAAACCCTCCATGCATGGTAAGGAGCTTTCTTGTCTTGATGTCAGTGGCTTCTATCTCCTCCTTTGGCCAGCCTATTACCCCAGCAGGGTACCTGATCACGGGCAGGGCGTGGGTGTTGATTGCCGGATCTTGTTCTTACCGTTCAGCTGACTCCTCAGGACTTGCCTGACCCTCTGCAGGTACTTAGTGGTTGCAGCTTTCCTAGCGGCCTCTTCATGGTTCCCATTCGCCTGTGGGATCCCCAGGTACTTGTAACTGTCCTCTATGTCTGCAATGTTGCCTTCTGGTAGTTCAATCCCCTCAGTTCTGACTACCTTCCTCTCTCTTTGTTACCATCCGACTACACTTCTCCAGCCCGAATGACATTCCAATGTCATTGCTGTATAGCCTGGTAGTGTGTATCAGTGAATCGATGTCTCGTTCACTCTATATATATATATATATATATATATATATATATATATATATATATATATATATATATATATATATATATATATATATATATATATATATATATATTTTCAGAAGGTATTTTATGCAAAACATTTACTCTACATTATATTCACACCCACACGAGTTGTTTTGAGGGATTAGTGACTACGTAAATCAGTAGTCACTTTGGACCAGAAATGCTGAGCAGCCACATTATTCAGTACTTATTTATTTAGCGTGTGCACAAAAAGAGTTGTTGCTTTTTAATAATAGACTATTTTCGTTTTTATAAATCCTAAAAAATGCATGTGTTGGAGTCGAGATGTGTGCAAAATCAATTGAACTGGCAATCCTATTGTCCGTAACATTCACATCCAGAAGGTGTGATCTTTGTGCATGGATTATTTTTTGGAATTCAGAATCACTTTCTTATATATTCTGCAGTGCACCGAATATACAACATTTCATGGACAGGGCAGGTAATAAGCATCAACTGGCTTTACCTTTCGTTGAGATGAGCCATGCATTCTTAGAGGGCATTTGTGGAGTGAATTAATTTTTAACAGGATCCCTGTTACTAGAAGAGATGTTCTAAATGCATTGCCCCCTGATCAAGTGACGCCAGTGCTGATGAAAAAGAAAATGCGTCACCAAGGGGGTAAGGCAGTGACGCCACATTCCTCCACTTTGCGTGCTCTCTGTCTGCAGACGCAGCACACTTTGCTGTCAGAGGCTTAAGCTCAAAGACAACTGCCAGCACTGCTCTGAATATGCCTCTGCTGTAGACAGGAACTGTGAGATACATGGAGCTATTGCATAAGACATCAACTGCATATAATGCATTGCCAGTACAAGGCACGAGAGAGCATGCTGTCAGTTCACATGGCATCAGCTGATGGGGCATAATGCTTAAAAGCAGGAAGTGAGTCACTTGTTAAAGCACATGCTCTTTGTATGTACAAACCTGTCTTCATGAAAGCCCTTTGTTCTTTTATTTGTCTGTATCTAGAGTGCCTCATGGCAATTCTTAATTTACTCAAGGACTTAAATATATAATATATTTGTCCATCAATTGCATTCTCATCAGTCCTTAATTTTTGACAAATGGCACGATATTTACACTTTATAATTCCCCCTCTTATCCCATCAGCATTGTTTTTGGCAGAAAACTACTCAGTCGAGAATATATGAAAATGAATGCCATGCTTTTTTTTGAAGGTGCAGGTGCATAGTGTACTTCAACATCAAGTCAGTAATGTACCAGCAGTACAGTAGCATTTTGGTTTTTGCCGAAATAGCACAAACTTGGCTGTGCTCAATCAGCTCAAAGGCTGTCATTTGCACACTAAAACGTCAGCAGCTGGACATCTGTCGACTGGCACTGAAATAGTGGCTGAGTTTGCAGCTGGAGCTGTGTCAGCCATGTGTGAGGATGATCAAACCAGTGGGAGCTGTGGGGCTCTCAGGGGCACATCTCAGTGAGTTGAAGTTTCCTCAGGGGAGTAGCTAGTGCTGATGCATTCGTGGTTTGAAACAGCCCATAATAAGCCTCTGCCTTTGCCAATGGCACCGTCGGAAGCCTCAGCACAGAGGAGAGTTGGGTGCTTTAGAAAAGGAGGCATCTCCAGAACATTTTGTTCCTTTAGCAAAAATAAAAATGGATATGCGGATGTGTTTGTCTGCAACAATGTTACATAATAACAACGAAACCAAGAGATCACTGACTACTGTTGTCTTTTCATTTTGATTGAGACTTTCATGGTTTTCTGTTCATAATTGGGGAAAAAAAGGTGTAACTGTCACACTTAAAGCCTTTTCTGCACAGTGCCTACCAAGTGGCTCATGCTGCCTTACATTGTGCAAGACATGCTAATCCTATCAGGGATATTAAACATTTCAAAGCAGTGTACCTGCATTCACAAATCCTGGACAAGTTCATATGCTATAGCAATTCTGTTACCACCCCAAAGGTTATAACACAGCTTCAGGACGGCTGAGAGAGACTAAAAGCTGTGAGATCCTCCTCCAGAAGCCACAAAGTATTTCCCCCACTTTGTTTTTATTTTTCTTCTCTTTGTCTTTGCTTTGCTTTATGACTGTGTCTGGATTTTCCTGCTTCAATGCAAAGCAAAAACCGGAGGAGTGAATTTACAGTCAGTATGGCTCATCCTCTGTTTCTCTTTCGTTCTTCTAGGTTTTGCTTCCCCACCCTCTTTCGCCTCTGCTACTGTCCTTTTTTCACCATCCAACTAATGCTCTGCATGGCTGCTTTCAGGCTGACAGCTGAGCAGCTGTACTGTACAATCTGTGTGATACAGGAGCTTGTGCACATGCAAACTGTGCTGTAACTTTAATGTAAGATTAGCTGCCCTGTAGTATAAGCTGTCATGCTAGTTGGACACTTTAACGTCTGTCTCCATTTTGCTTGTAATGAAATGAACATGCTGGGTCAGGACGTCGGTATTCCAAACAGATGAGGAAGAAAAGCTGCGTGAGACACTCTTAACTTTTATGCTGCTATTTATATTAAGTAGTGATAAATACATTTGTAGTGATTGAAAAAGTGGATCATTTTGTGAAGAGTATTGAAGTTGGCCATTGGAGATCTAAGGTCTGCCCTGCTTATGTGATGTGGTATGAATTAGGAAGAAATAACTTCCATGGTGTTTTATTTGTTTAATGTATTCTTGAGTGAATCAGCAAACTTGTCGGACTCCTCATTGCTCCGATTACATCGGCTTTTATGGCTTCTAAGCCTTTAAAATATGAAAGTTACCCAAATTTGCCACCAGGGGGTGAACTTTTCTAACATATTCATTCAGACAGACTGTCCTTCACACAGAAATAAATCAAAAGCTCAGAATCAACTGTGTACTTAATGAAATGATGGGTATAATTATGTCATCATAACGCATGCTTATCTAGCTTTTTCCTGATGTTATAAGGCCTGGCGTGGTTTTGGTAAAGGCCATCATCCTATCAGGTTCCTACTAGCAAAGGCAACCACCATTTTCCCCCATATTTTTTTTCCCCTCATCATGGAGTCTTTAAGCAACCTTATCAGTGATTGAGTGTGGCAGTCATGGGGGAGAAGTGGGTTCCTGTGGCTGTAGTGCTCAGTATCATCATTTATCACTACACTGGAGTTTAATGCAGCAGCACAGTGGAGACAAAACCGGTCACAAAGCCTTTCTAATGAGGGCATGTATTCAGACTGATGGTTGAACAGGTATTTTATAGCCTTTTGATCTCAGAGAGTGTGGGCTGGTATTGATCCACCTGCAGTGCTCTGAGGATTTCAGTCATGAAAGATTTGTCATATTTATATATTTTTTTTTATTTTATTTTACATGCACTATATGGACAAAAGTGTTGGCACACAGCACAATCTTTGAATTCAGGTGATTTCAGTCCTTTTGCCACAGGTGTATAAAATCAAGCACCTAGCCATGCAATTTGCCTTTATATTTGTGACGTTCGCTCTAAAGAGCTGACTAAATTTGAGCGTGGAACTGTAATAGGATCCCATTATTGCAATACGTCAGTTCATGAATTTCTTCCCTCTTAGATATTCCATGATCAGCTGTAAGTGGAAAGTCTTTAGCAACCACAGCAACTTGGTCATGAAGTTGCAAAAAATGTACAGTTACAGAGCGCGGTCGCCAACACTCTGCTGACTCGATAACGGCAGAGCTCCAAGCTTCCTCTGCCATTAACATCACCACAGAAATTGTGCCTGGGGCTTCATGGAACGGGCGTCCACGCTCAAGCAGCTGAAGCCTTGAATCGTAAAGCATTCGATAGTCAATGCAAAGCACATCGCCACTGCACTCTGGAGCAGTGGAAACTGTGGAGTGATGAATCAGACTTCTCTATGTTGCAGTCTAATGGGTCAGTCTGGGTTTTGGCAAATATCAGAAGAATGTTATTTGCCTGACTGTTCTGTGCCAACTGTACAGTTTGGTGGAGGAAGGATAACACTATGGGGTTGTTTTTCTGGGTTTGGGGTCTGTCGCTTACTTCCAGTAAAGGGAAGCGTTAATACTTCCATTCATCAAGACATCTTTTGACAATTCTGTGTTTGTAGCTTTGTGGTTACTATGTGGGGTTAAGACCCTTTTCTGTTTCAGCTTTACTTTGTGCAATGGGACACAGTTAAGTCCATAAAAGCATGTTTGAATGAGTTTGGTTTGCAAGAACTTGACTGGTCTGCACAGACCCCTTACCTATACCCCACTGAACATCTTTAGGATAAACCAGAACTGAGATTGCGAGCCAAGCCCACTCAGCCAACGTTGCTGTCGGACCTCACAAATGGTCTTCTGGTTGAATGAGCAAAAAATCCCCTAAAAACACACATCTTTTAGAAGGCCTTTCCAGAAGAGTGGAAGCTGTTGCAGCTGCAAAGTGGGGGAACTATTCTGTATTAATGCCAAGGATTTAGAAAGGGAAGTTACAAAAGCTTGTACTGTAGATTGCCCAGCATATTGGTCCATATGTATGGACTTGTTCTCATCTGGTGCTCTTCTACGCTACTTGAGTAATGAAAGTGCTTTATACAATGTTTCTCTTTCAGCCACTGACAAACACATTCATACAAGCACTTTCTTCTACATCTAAGTGCTTTCAATCTAACATTCACACTCTAAATGCATCAAGCGCAACTCTGAATCAGTTCTGAATGCCCAAGGATTCTTTGGCACGCAGACTGGAGCAAAGATCGAACCACCAACCTTCCGATTACCATATGACCTGCCCTACCTCCTGAGCTATCGCCAGCAATTTTTGGCTGGGTTTGGCTTACATTCATTTTTTAATAACTTAGGGCGATGCAGTTGATTACTGCCCTTGACTCTGACCTGCGCAAAAATGCACTTGACATTGTTTTACAGGGTAAAAACTTAAAGTAATAGTGAAAAGCACCCATTCTGACCACAGTTAGCAAAACAGTACTCTGCTCTCGCATTTTTGCTCCCCACACATATGGACGTGCCTAAGCTTACAATTTTGAACAATCGTCAATCTGCTCATGAAATTACAGCCTGTTGCGCTTGTACACGCACTTACTCAACTCTTTGTCCTAAAAAACCCCAAATAATAGCCTGTCATGTGCTCTTGAATCAGAGCCACTAAACTATTATGCCATCTATATTGTTGTAAGAGTCGCACTTCTTTGCCTTGACAGACTCTAATATGTTCTGCTAACAATGCGGTGAGGTTTTTACATACACTCACCACTGGCGTGAGAAAGAAAGGGACAACTAAAAGGGGTTTCCATCACCATTTCCAAATGGTGAGAAGAACAGAAGTTAAGTGCAGATACACGCTTTTTAACTACAGCTTAATTGTCGTCTCCATCTCTAGGTATCGTCTGATAATTTGCTTTAAATGTCACATGACATCTAACCACTAAAATTCAGAGTGCAGTAATGTACACAGGAGGGTAAGCGCACTTCTACACTTGCAGCTTTCGCTGAAGTAAATTGACAGGAAGAGCACAGAGAAAAGACGCCGACTGTGTTTGCTGATTTTACTGTGAGATGTGTGTAAATTAGGAGGCCTAAGTTGTGACAAAAGCCTGATGAATGGTGCTTAGATTCATTAATTCCACAGTGTCCCTGCTGTTCACATAGGCTCCCACTAAAGCCTTTGTCCTGCTCTGGTCTTTCTATATCTTGGCTTGGGAAAGCAGACATGAAGCCCATATTGTGTGAAAGGAGTCATGTGGTGATTGACTCCTCAGCCCAAACAGATCTAACTATACTAATTAGTATATTAATATGTAAATATGCACGTTACTCCACGTTTTTGTTTGTCTATAATTGCATACGTGAGTTTAATTGTTTGTGTAAATATGTGGCATTTTGAGTGTTTGTGTGTTTGGACATCGACAATGGCTGAATATTGATGAGAGGCCCTTCCACGCCTGTTTCCCATGACTGCTGGGACTGGGTGGCACTGCAGCGTGGCACTGCATCTCAGGCAGAGAAAGACCAGCTCTGTGCTTCTCTTCAAATGCAAAACCCCCTTTAGCCAGAGCAACGTTTTAAGCCTTATAGCGCTACAAGGACCTGCAGCACATGAGTGCAGTTTTAATGCAGACACAAACTTATCTATGAGGGTTTAATATGCCGGCCTTTTTTATGCACAGGAATTCCATTTCACTACATTCTTTCTGAATAGGTCTGCCAATGCACCATTCATATCTTACTTAGAGTGTATGAATCATTTTATTGACTATAATCTGGCATTTGTTCCAGCAATCTAGGCAGACTTATGGTTTTTATAATGATTCTATGACCTTGAAGAGTCTAAAAAAAAAAATACGAGAATTTCCTTATACTGACAAAAATCTGAGAAACCTCGAAGCTCATATTTATTTTAGAAAAGCATGTGGTCATACAACATTGCAGCAGTCCCTCCTCGATGAAAAGCCGACCAATCACTGGCTGCTCTGCGAAGCTTCCATTTGAAGCTTCAGTAGTACGGTAGTGTTGCCCAGCAACCAGAATCGGCACATTTCTGGGAGGTCCTGTGTGGATGGCAGCGGCTGTAACAGGGAGAGGGAGAGAGAGAGAGAGAGAGAGAGAGAGCAAGAGGGAGAGGATGAGGAGCAGGAGACAGAGATAGGAGGACAGCAAAGGTTTGGGGTTTAGCTGGAAGAAGGAGAACCGGAGCAGTAGATGGCATTACTGAATCCATGTTGGCAGTGAGAGAAAAGATCCGGTCTCTTGCCTCATAACAAAGTTTGTTCTTGCAGCGGGAGGAGACAGAAGAGGATTCCTGTTGAGTCTGTGCTGTTCAAACACAGATGAGTGAGTTTTGGAATTCCTCTTCCTATCTGCGTTCCTACACATTCCACTACCTGTGCCTGCTGGAGCGATGCAGAGCATTGGATACAGGCATGATGTCTCTGAGGATCCAAGGCTGACGCGCTGTGTGAAGGGACCAGCACAGAGGACACACGGTTGACCTGGATAAGAGTTAAAACGGAGCCGAAGCAGCTAATATAGAGCTTATTTTTGGGAGGTGGAACCCAAGCATTAATACTTGGTCCAAATCAGTCCCAGAGGGTTCCTCGTAGGCCTGGCTTTCTGGGTTTGGCGATGACTGAGACCGGTCCAGAAGTGATGTGGTTGTTCTGGGCGGGTTAAAACCACTCAGGCTGCCATCCAGTGGCAGTGGCGAAGCTGGAGCTCCAGAGGAGAACAGATTTATCGTCCATGCCGGGGATTCACTGGTTGCTCCTGTGCTTGCTGTGCCATGGTGCCTTTTAATGTTGTTGGATTCCACAGCTGTTCAACTGTTTGACGTGAGGATGTGGAAGTTCAAAGCTTTTTGCCTGGATTACTGGCATGTGCTGTGTTTGCACCCACACAACAACTTTTATAAAAGGTATGTTTTGAAGCCGCTCATGTTTGGCTTAATCGTTTCTTGCAGTTGCAAGTGCTACGTGTTATGAACAGCTCGCTCGCAGCTTGTTGATGTTGCTACCTGTGCTGAAGTAGTCCCAACATCAAGCAGTTCAATTTGTTTAAACCAACCCTCGAATTACTTCATAAAGAACATCTGATTGATAGAAAAACTGCTTTAGTGCTCAGCTCTGCTTGCTGACATAGTGGTTCTCATGTTGAAAGGCATAATTCGAGGGAGAGTGAGCTGGTTTAACCATTATCCATTTCTTCCAGCAAACGAGGTTACAGCTGTTATTGAAATGCTTGGTTAAGTAACTGTCTTGTCAGTGTCTGTTTAGTGTTGGCACAGCTGAAAAGAGTGGGCTGATCTCGCGGCTATCACTGAATCTATTCGTCTCCGTCCCACTGGGACCTCTTCTTGTTCACCTTTCACCTACAGCACAATCTATGCATGATTGATGAGGCTAGCGTTTTAGCTTATATTAAGTTTGGCTCTATTTTTTCGTCTTTCACCTCAAAATGCCAAACTTCACCTAAGACTTGATTTAAGTGTCCTTGATGGCATTTAAATTCATAAATCCCAGCAGTGAGTCTAAGCTTGCAAGTTGCTCAGTCTTGACAATTGTGTTTTAATTTCTGTTAAACATATTACATAAGTTTTAAGACTCATGTTTCAAAGCTTCCAGTTCTGTTTAAAGGTATATACTCATCTTAATTTATGCCCACCTCTTCTCTCTGCTGAAATCATAAAAAAAATTGTGTTTTGTAATATCTGATATCCCACATATCCTTAAAGTTTAGACACCCATTTTCAGAAAATCACCATTATCTCTTTAGATAGAATAGAAAAATACAAATGGATATATTTTCCATAATGATAAAGATGCTGTAAGGGGTGCTCTGTTATTTGTTTGATGTCCAGTCATGAAGTATTTCAAGCAGCAGTTTTAGGCTCAGACACTAGGTCCCAAAATTATTACTTTCCCTTTTAAACAATATAATTTAGGCTCAAGGTTTTAGAGCTGCACAGAAAAAGACTGCAATATTTTTTGCTCCATTATCCCCCTGCTACACCAGAGAGATCTAACCACTTATGTGTGCAGAGGTTTCCTTTATGCACATCCCATCGTGCTGATGTTTGATGTCTCAAACAGAAGCAAGCTGCAGTGTGATGACGCTGATCTAGGACCTGTGAAAATCAGATGCACCTGCCTTCTGTTGAATCTCTGTATGTATATAAACATGCAGTTTTTCTTTGGCATTAGTACTCTGAAGGCTAGGATACAGTATGTCCATGATTCATTAATAATGCATCGCGGATTTAGCAGGAAACTGTGAATGTAGGCCTCAGGGAATCCTCCAGCTTTAGGTGCATCCTCATCATTTACTCTATTATAATCGATTTTTTAGCTGATGTTTCGTAGTGCTTTATTTAGTGCAAACTCTTGTATCAACAGCTGTTCTTACTTTTATGACTCAGTGGTTTGTTTGGAATTATTTAAGACAGTTGTGTGTGTATTTTTTTTTCCAAAAACTGCAAACAACTCATTATGTGTTTAATCCCACAGAGTTACTGGAATATGCTGGTCACTGGGTGTAACTCATTACATTGCACTGGCTTCAGTGTAGCAGCCCGTGTTGTTAAAGCAATGTCAGTGTAGTAACTCAAAACAGCCTCTCCCAGCTGCTGAACTGGGGTTCACCCTCCCTCCAGCGTGGCCTTCCCATTGAGCGCAGTGTGATTGTTGGATGCTTGCCGAAATATTACCATGTAGACAGGCACAAAAAGCTTTCGTGCTCTATCTCTTCATCTACTTCTCTTTCTCTCGCTCACACTCTCCCTCTGTCTCTCTCTCTCTCATTAAAAGGCATGTCCACATAAACAAGTATCCATGAAACCCATGACATAGGCCCAGCCCATCACCGCTGGGGAGCATCCATCATGGGAGCAGCAGATATGTGAAAGATTACATTGGACTGAAGAAAAAGCAACAAAAAGCAGAGAGGGGTGTCTGCAGAGAGAGGGAGAGACAGAGAGAGAGAGAGGACTGGTGTGCGGTTTATTGTGGGTGGAGAGCTTTTGTTAAAAAGAGGGATGATTTTCTTCTGCTATACATGCTGGGCCTTTACCTTACTTGGTCATCAGGCAGCTTGCAAGAGCAGCAACTCTGAGCCTTACACAAACTAGGACGAGGAGAACTTTGAAAAGGCACACACAAAGTAACTTTAGCAGCGAAAGAATGAACTTCTCTGTGGGTTTTCTATGGAAAGTGAAGGATGTGGGGTGTAATTTGTGGTTGAGGAGGGAGTGAGCACAGACTGTTCTTCTTCTGGCTCATTTAAGGGGAGTTGCTGTAGTTGTTGTGTTTTTTTTGAAAACTTTTTTTTAAACTTCCTCTTGGTGCCATGTACATTTTTTTCGGGCATGTCTGATGCCTCTGGTGATGTCACTGCCGTCTGGAATGCCATGTGGAAGTACTGCATATCCAGCCGAACTATAAGGTAGGAGACCATCTGGCATTGACCACTGCGGATGGCAGGGGCCTCCGAAAAGTGATGGTTGTCTTTCCGACTGACCACAGCAGTCTGTGCAGATATTTCTGACTAATCCAATAACATTCCTGTCTATATGCTCGGTGGTTTCCTTTCTAGAACTATGGAAATATACTATCACAAAACAGAAGAGAGCAGACTGGAAGCAGTCAAGACTTTTCAAGGTCTTACTTGACAGTTTACCTTATCAGGGACATGCCTTTAATAATAAAGACTTAAGAAGAATCTGTCTTTCTTTTATTTCTATCTCCTTTAAGTCCTTTCCCTTATCTTTGCCTTGCTATAGGGCTACAACAGAAATGTCCTCTAACACATCACTTTGGGAATGAACACAAAAGCCAACATTCATCTTCTTTCCACCTTACATTATTCAGTCTATAGTGATTGGATTTTAATACTGAGTGACCTTTTCATTGTGTCTTTTTATTAATATTCAACTGGCAAACTGGTTATAAAGCTTGCAAGTATTCTCAGGTGTATTTATGACTTCAGTCAAACAGGCCTTTTTATGATAGTTTTGATTTGTGTCTCTTAAAATGAATTTCAAATGCTCCTAACCGACTGGCAAAAAAAAATTCCAGTCATTATCTGTACAGGAATTTTGGGAAGTTTTTGATTTTTAGTTATCTTTCACATCAGGGAGAAGTCTGATCAGTCCCAAATTCATTCAGTGGCCCCAGACATACACCACCAATCATAAAGGACTGTTGTGAAGAATAAGGAAAAAGGAGGCTTGCAGCAGATGAAATACCCCCCCCCCCACATAGCCCTGATCTCAACGTCACCGAGTCTACCTGCGATATATGACGGTGCATGAATAATCAGGCCATTTCACAATGGCAAGTCTCCATGACAGTCATAGCATGTTCAAACTTGAAAACTTGGAACTTAAAATGTGGCCACTTGTCCACAAAATGCGATCTAAGAATGTCAGTTGTTAATTTATATTTAAACATGCATCTAATTTTGAACTTCTGAAGATTTAAATCTTAAAGTATATGACCTTAGGTTCTGTTTGCGCTGCTAAGCACTCAAGAAGAGATTTATAAAAAAAAAAGACAATTTGCTGTTTGTGACCTAAGCTACATGATAGAGGTTGGATTTCAAAGTCACACTGATGCAGAAATTGTACTGTCTGCAAATTGTCATGTCTGATGGATCTCTTTGCACAAGTGTCATGCATGGATTATATTCATTTACACATAAACAGCTGTGTATGCTACAGACGAGCAGTCGCTCATATTAGACGATTTTCAAGGCTGCTTGAAGTGTTTCTCAAGGTCGCATGCATTCTTGGCGCATTGTAGTTCAGTGTCTGTGCAGTAGAATCCTTGTGTAAGACGCGTAGTGATTATTTATTTACCATTTATTTAAATAAACATTAACCTTATACACTACAGATTCATTATAAAATGTGACAAACTTCAGTGCATATTTGTAAAGATAGCTGGCCGTGTGTAATTCTTTAGACGGAACCTACCCCAAATAAGTTCTTACTCCTTAAATTATGAATATAACCAAGAAAAAATAAACAGCACAGGTAGGTGGATCCTTCGCAAATGGGTTATTGATAAAGCTTTGCTCAGGCGATGCATGCATGTCTGATTACATCATGACTCTTTTAGCTGTGACACCGTAGACACCAGGGAGCATTTGATCTCGCTGTTTCTATGTCAAAGTGTGTGACGACGGGAGCATTATTTATTTAATGTCTGTGGATCTGGAGCTTGTCAGTGATGCCTCCTCAATCCACAGTGGATTTTCACTGGACGGAGTACTGAAAGGAAACTCTGCGGAGTGCATTCTGACTGAACTCTGATGCTAACTTGCAGCGTTTCGTGATAGGTAAGGAGGACCTTAATACTTGGAACGTGAGGTTAACTAGGTGTTTCAGACATGAGCCTAGTGTTTGCTGGCAGGCAAGAAACGAGAGCAGACACTGACCTCTCTGTTGGTTCTCTGCTTTGGCATACTGACTATAAGACAAGTTGGGTCTATTTGGGGGTGGGGGGGTTGTAATGGAAAAGCAGCAACCTGCCAGCACGAGCTTGCAGTTCCACTGCGGTGAGGGTAGGAAAAAAAGAAAAGAAAAATGAAAAAACCCTCCCGGGTGGAAAAGCTTAGACATGTCTAGGATGGAAGCCGTATTCTGTTCAAAAATGTCACAATGATGAAGATGTGAACAGGCTGTTATTGTTAAAGAGGTTCTCTAGTTGCAGTTAGTCTAATGGCTTCCACATTTGGTGTTAAGTGTATTAAAGTGAGAGTAACATTTCTTTTATAATGGTAGCTCTGCAGCGATATCTCTGCTGAAACTAGGCATTGGTTGATATTGGTCCTGATGACTTAGATCTGATAAATTTGGCATTTACTGATGTCAGTGGCCCATCTTTTAATGTTCTGAAATATTAGGAAGTAGTGCAATGAAGAGTTGAAACGACTGTAAAGCATGGCAGTTTTTCTTTTGTTTTGTTTTTTCCAGTTTATTTCTTCTATTATAAACTTTATTTTTGCCCTGAAGCTTGACAAAATGTTTGTATCTAATAGAAAACGGGTTCCGACTGCTTCTCTTTGTATGGTTGATCATAAAAAGACCTTGATGCATTACTTTGTTCAGTTTCTGATGTCTAAAGGTGTCTTTTTCCGATCAGTGCTTAAGTTGGAGTCAGTATCCACATACTGCTGAATAATTTAGATTCATGTCTTTACCGGAGGGACATCATATTGTGTAAAAAGATTTATTCTTTTCATTATTTCTGAAATTCATTTAATCATTTGTAAGAGTTTGGTCACCCCATTGTGCTGAGTAGATGTTTGATCATGACAGTAATAGATGGGTATATGTGGTATAGGCTCTCACTGTCTTTTCACCTTCGATTGCTGCAGGGCTGCAACATTATGGGAGAATATATTCGGGAACATTGCCTGTGCTGCAGTATCTGCACTGCTCATGTTAAGCTGTGCAGCTTTTGAAATGCTAATAAGCAAGTTTGTTTACTCTAATGCTTAAGAAAGCTTCCCTCTGGAGACACATTTCACGTTCACGGTGTTTACTGGGGTGTCTGATGTGGAAAATGCACTAAACAGAAATGCATTTGAAAAAAAAAAAAGTGCCATGTTTCTAGAATGTCTCCCAGTTTCCCTTTTTTTTTTTCTGTACTTTATGTGTGTGATTAAAGCAGGGCCGAAATACGTGTTGCCTCTGCTCTGCTCTTTGTGATCAGTCGGAGACAGCGAGAGCTCTGAGAAGCACAGTCGCTGTCGCTTTCTGTGGCTTTTTTTTGGTTTTTTGCTGTTGTACTACTTTTGATGACATATTCCTTTGCATCTCTTCACAGCGCCTGCCTGGAGAATAATGAGCATGTGTGCCTGTATTAACTTATGTAATGGCAAGCAAGAGGAGGGGCGAGTTTGGGGGGGCTGTGAAGGAGGAGGGGGAAGAGAAGAGTGATGAGCTCATGCTGCTGCACTGCAGCTCTTATTTTGTGGTCTTTTTTTGTTTTTTAGCCACGTGTTATTACATATGCATTGATGCAGGCTTATTTTGTATGCATCAGGCCGACTGATTCACTTTCAAAAATATAGCATATGTAGAATGAAAAAGAGCAGATTATAATTTTGTAATTCTGCTGCAGGCTGCTGTCCATTATTTTTATAACTTCATTTAAAATATTGGCACTTTTTATTGATAACTGATGTTGAGGGAGAGGCAGAAAATTGGGAAGAAAGTAAGGACTGACATGCAGTAAATGGTTCCGCCAGCTAGGATTCGAACCTGCAAGTCGGTCCTCAACCATGTGCCCGTGGTTTCATATTTTCATCGCTTAGCTCTCGCAGTGCTTTGCTATGAATGGGAATTAGCATGTGCACACTGTTCTTTACCTGCATCACCGTTGGTCCAGAGAGCTGAAGCTCAGCTGTGAACAAGCTGAGCCTCCTGAGCTCAGGCTGATTATTGGTGCTAATCCACGAACTCTTTTCAGCGACAAAGCAGACTCGCATTATCCAGAGTTAATGCCAGAAACGAGCAAGGTGGGGAAGGGTCAAAGGATGGGGGGGATGGATGGGGGGGATGGGGGGTCAAAATGGCACTCCAGTGCATTTGCTCTATAAAACAGAGTGGTTCCTTTGGGGGCTTTTAGCTCTCTGTCAGCTGACAGTGCCCAGGTTCAAAAAATGGATAAACCATTGATTTTGCCAGAAGGCTAAAAATCAAAACATCATTCTTCAAGGTTTTCAATGTTAATATCATAACAATACAAATTAGATGTGACACATAACGCTCTCTGTATACTATGTGGCTCAGCTAGCAGATTGCAATTGTTTTCACCAATTAATATTTGATTATATACTTTATTACTCTTATTCCTTGTGTGCGAGCACGATTTGTGGAATTAGCACATGTCCCTGCACAAGAGTGAAATAAGCATGTTGTCAGGGAGGCTGGGACTGCGACTGGTAAACAGTCATTATAGTTAAATGTTTATCCTGGTTGGGCTCATTGGTTTGGACTATGTTTAAATGGAGGTTATTTTGTTTTCTTATTTCGCACACACATACACATATCTTCAGCATCTTTTAAAGGTATGGACAGTGCTTTTTTTTTTTTTTTTTTTTTTTTTTTTTTTTTTGGTTGCTTTTTTTTCCTGTCAGCCTTAGCTGTTGCCTTGACAACTGGCCTTAGAGATCTGTGCACGTGCACGTAATTGTGATAAATCCTGCTTTCAATCTATGAGAAACCATCCACAGAGACCTGTATCATTCAGTGCCCATCATAGTAGGAGTAGTACTATGTATATATTTTGGTGTTAATTATTTTGCAACATGAAAGCGCATAGAAACAACTAAAAGATGTATGTTGAAGCATTTATCTATAATACCTACCTTTTTGCATAACACATTCTAATAATCAACACTCTTATTGCTATGTAAAAGGAAAACCCTGAAAATGGACAGTTTGAAGCATTTAATACATACAATGATTTGCTTAGCAACTTGTTATGAAAACATTTTTGATCATTATCAATCTGCTTTTAAATTTAGTTTGTTTTTGTTTTTTAAGCTGTTAGTGTTTTACAGTCACGCTAGAAATCATTCATTCTCAATAAACAAGGACCGGTCATGTCAAATAGATCAAGCTTTTCTCCTCGTGAAGACATGTACATGTCTGCCTGCAGCTTAAATAAGCTCCCTTGGGAGCTGAGTAATTTCCACTCCCTCGGTTTGTGTAGCCTTTGCTCTAAATTCTTTATATATACACTTTTTCCTCTTTTTGTAACATCCTTCCCTCTACTGTTCTACTTTACATCAACTTTTTTCCTCCCCCATCTTGATATAAAGATGAGTGGGACGCTTTTAATCAGTCATATATCCCTAAACCCAGCGTCATTCTTTGCACAGTGAACTGTACACCAGCACCATCTGTTGGTAGAAAGACTTCAGGACAGAGAACAGCCTCAAGGACTAAGAAAATCTCCTGCGACTACTTGATAGAGGTCTTATGTTAATCTCCCTCCCACTGTGTGGATAGTCCGTGGGTTTGGCTGCCTTCTCTATGAAGAAAGTGAGAAACGGTCAGAGTTGCCTGCCTGTTAATGGGCGCAGAGTCATACTAGTCGGGCTTTCCGCTGTGAGTAAGTCAAGTGCAGAGAGCTAAGAAATTAAACAATGGGAGATATTACGAGTCAAATAAATGAGTGGACCTGAATTCCACTGTGAGTCATCGCAGAAGGGAGAAAAGACAAACTAAGGCAGATGGGGGCTCTTGCTTTGTCTGGAGTCCCACAGCGGCTACTGTAGCCTTATAGCCTGTTTCTCTGGCTTTTCTCCCAGATTGCTGATACTGAGCTTTACTACCAAGGCTTACTTAACTGTTTCATATTATCTGGAAGCCAAAATTTAAAAATAACTCCTTTTTTGTTGATGAAATTGATTTCTGTCCTGATTTGATTTTCTTCTAAATAGAGAAAGCTGAGGTGATTTTTTTTTTTTTTTTCCCCCCTTTGCGTTTTTTCCCATTGACACACTTTAAGAAAAAAAAAAGAGAAATCATATATATATATATTTATTTATTTATTTATATTTTTGACAGAAAATGGTCACTGCAGGAAACCAAAGCACATGAAAGCATGGAGAAATGGAGCCTTATCCCTCAATGTGACATGCTACAGTGTTTCTTATCCCATATAAGGAGGACACACGAAACATGTGACATAATCTGAATAGAATTCTTATTTTTGTATCAGATTTAAAGGAACTCTTAGACAACCTGTTATCTAACTAGAAATGCTCTGGCTGTCTGAGGATGTGTTCTGGTTGAGAGCTCAGATTTACCCTTTGGCAACACCATGTGTCCTAAAGAGAAGAGGGCAAAAAGGAAAAAAGGGGAAAAAAAAAAATCAGTGACCTTGTAGAGCTGTAACACGCAGGCTCCACACATGCCCCCACTGATTTACAGACATCAACCCAGCAGCTGAATAAATGACCACAGACTAGGGCAGAGGCATATTTGGATAGGAGAGTGAGAAGACAGCTGATTCTAGAGAGAGAGCTGACTAAAAGAAGAAAGAAGGGGAGAGATTCAAAGAAACTGAGGCTGTGAGGGACAAAGCTAAGTGAAGCTGATGATTGAGGCAGGGGGGAGGGTGCGCAGTGTGCGGAGAGCCTCCTCTTTTCATTGACGTTTAGGAGAATGTGCTGATTAGTGGAAAGTAAATCATTCAGATGGAGGTTCCTAGTCCCCCGTGTATGACTGGAGACTGGGAACAAAAACATGCAGCTTTCCAGTAACCACGGTCACCTTAACTTTCTCTAAAGCAGCAGTTTGTCATCAGAGCCTGGCTCTGGTTTGATGCTGTATGGACCAGCCTGGAGACAGATGTGTGGAGGTAGGTGGGCTCTGGTTTGAAGGTGCGTGTGAGTGTGATATATCTGGATGTGAAGTGCAGGTTCAAGCTGTTTACATATTGTCCAGCTGTCCAGCAGCGTGTCGGGCTGGTTTGCATGCACGATCAATCATGAATTACTAACAAATTTGTTTAAAAAAATATTTAAACGATTGAAAATCTATTTATAAACATATGTGAGAATTGTTTGTTTTCTTTTTTGGGGGGGGTGGGGGTGTTGTATCATGAATGATTGTTCTGTTAAAACAAGCTACTGGTATGTGCAGATATAATATCAGGCTGCTATATGAAACTGAACTGTAATAATTCAGTTATTCAGACATTTAAGCTCTATATGTATGGAGAGTGCATGATATAGAGCTGTAGCTGTTGCACTGTAGTTTGGTGGTACTCTAATGCGCTTTACTCACTTCTTACTTTGTGTCTTATTTGCAAAGTCCAAATTCACCCTCTTTAAGATTCGTGATACATTTAAAAAAAAGGATTTGCCATCTGTTTGCCATCTTTCTGTTTTGCACCTTTTTACTTGTGAAGACTTATTTTCACCAGGCTGAGTCTCAGCACATTCCTGCTGATTGTCTCCTTCATAAGGCACATCCTGTTGATGTATTTTCAACCTATAGGCAGATCTTTGATGGCTGCCGTTCTTTTTGCCATGTGTTTGCGAGGGGCCTGTGCGCTTTGTCCACTCGCACATCTTCTCATTAGTCCTGTTAACAGAATGGATGCTTTGGTGAGGACATCATTAAAACCTATTAGATGCACTGACCGTGACACTGCGTGTCCCTCCCTCAGTCTTATTGAAAACGAGAATACAGAGCTGCACTGTACTCCGTGTATGCAGACTTTGCATTTTCATTACATCGCACACAACTTGAGCCTTCCTCTCAGTCTTCCCTCAGTCCGTTTATATCCCTGCCCTGTGTTTACATGCTGTCACGTCACATGTATTGTTATCATTCTGTCCCCTGACAGGATGCTGCTGACTTATTGTATAGCAGATAAAATTCAAAATTCCCTTCTGGGACAATTAGGCATGGCACATCTGCTATGAATCTCAATGGCTTTTTATTACACAGAATTTCTTGGAGTTTCATCATCGAATGCACGGTAATTTCAAAAAAATGGTGAACTGGCTTTTCTAAAAATGCTATTCATTATTCTTGTGTCCACATGGGAAACCATTAAAATATGAAAACAAAGCATTTCTTCTTTTTCTTTTTTTAACATAAAGCAGAAACGCATCTTGTGGAAGAATTTACCTTATGTTGGCCAGATGTTTATGTACTTGAACAGAAGGTTTAGCAGACAACAATATGACCCGTCACACTCGCAGTGGCCCTCCTGTGGAACTCAAAGCACTAAGACTGAGCTGTAAGTGCTCCGCTCCAAACACGTAAACAGATTATAGAAGGAAAAGTATCTCATCCTGTTATCATGGTTGGTTTGAGGATGTTATGTCCCTCCCTCTGGAATGGCTCCTCTCAGCTGTTACTGCAGGATTGTTGTAGTAGGCTGAACAGTTTACTCAAAGTTTAAGTGAGGGGGTTGACCTTATTTTACACAGTGGATTTCTTGAACAGCAGGAATGACAAAGTACACGGAAAGCTGACATTGACAGTTCCCTTCGGTATAATGAAAGCCGTCACCGTGTCTGCATTTCTGTGTAGTTACCTAAACTGTGCTCAAAGTTTCAACAAAGCACTTTATACTTGAAGTCTACCAAATGAATCTGAATCAACAGTCATTCCAGTTACTGGAATTGCAGCTAATGATCAAATTAAATACACCTACATGACCTAACTTGTCATAAGTGGTCCTGTATGATGTGTTTTATTACCCTGAGTGTGACATAAACTCGTGACTCCAGACCTGGAAATAAGTTTGTCAGTTTTACACGTGCAAAATTCTGTCTGCTTCTCTTTGCTGTAGTCTAAATATTCATTTTTTCCCATGTATTGGCCAAACTTCTGCCAGGCCAGTATTTTTTTTTTTTTTTTTTTTTTTTTTTTTTTAAATAAAAAAAGGGAAATGGACTCCACCAAAAGTGAAAACATTCTCCTCTGGACCATGTTGATTTTTATGTCAATCACAGATTGTCATGTGGGTGTGAGAATTACTTTCCACTGATACAGCCTCCTGCTTGTTATTGACTCTGGAGGCTATAAGGAAGTTCAGCTGATTAAAATTTGTCTGACAGAATTAGTCTCCTCTTTATTCAGTAAAAAGAACACCAAACCGCCTCTCGAGACACTTCAGTCTTCTAGTTACACCCTTGAGTTCTCAAGGAAAAAAAGAAGGATTCCAAAAAGAACTTGAGATAGAGAAACATCCTTTCTGCCCTCTTATATTTCTACACCCTTGTCCAAACCTGTTTATCTTGGAATCATGCATCATGGAAAAAATGACTCGAGGTTAAAAAAGAAACATCTGGTATCTTTATTTCTAATGCTGACGAGCCAACGTGTCTTGACATTATTGTCATATTTGATGCAAAGAGCCAACTGCATTAAAGGTTAGCGTTTTGCCCTGTGGGCTCAGAAAACCAACCAGGGGCTTCTAATAAGTAATTGACGGGTTACAGATCGATGTACCCTGAAGCCTACAGAGACATATTTTGAGTCAATAAGACTGAAAGCTTTGTGGACTAAAAATCCAGCCTCCAATGACAGGTAGCAGACACATTTACAATTTTGTTTTAAATAAACCTTTTCCTTTAAAATTACGGGAATTTGTCTGTTCCAAGCATTGTGGTAATGGACAACAGGGCTGGCTGTCTCTTCTGTATCTTACTCCTAAAGGACTGGTTGTTATTGACTTCCAATGTGAGTTCGTAGCTGTGAAATATGCTTTGATTGTGTGCAAATTAAATGGAACCCAAACACCATTAACCACTGTCAGTGTCAGGTAGTTTGTCACTGAGATGGCAAATTTAATCCATAGCTTGCGCCCATGTGTGACCTCCTTTTCTTGTAAAATGCTTTGGCACCATCTCAAGCGGAGGTTACAGGAGGCATTTAGAGAAATGAAACGATAAACACGGTGCTGCGTAACTGCTCCTCGTGAATTTGACTCTGCATTTTGTTCTCAGAAAATCTCTATCGCTCTATAAAAGTCGGGCCTCGTGTCCCAGCCAGACTGCCTGAATGGAGTATATGTAGAAGCATAAGATCTGCTGACATGCACCCACCGGGTCTTGTGGAAATGTGGTATGAATGGAACTTGCACATTCAGGATATCTTGTTCCACTGTGGAATATGTCAACATGAATCCATTTCTCAGCAGTCTCGTGACCTGCACAAAAGGTTTTCTCAGCTTCCTTTTTACGTTTGTGAGGAAAAGGAACGTAGATCGAGGATGCGTTATCTCTGCGCTTTTGTTCTGTGATTGATTGCTTCCTGGTTGTCTGTGGCTCTGGGGGGGAAAAAAAAAAAAAAAAGAATCATGGCCACTTAGTCATTTTTCAACTTTTATAACTTTCGAACCTTAGGCTCATTGTCAAGATATGAAAACTTTGACATGTGTGTCTCTACAAATCTATAAAGAGGACAGGTGGGGATCATGAATTATTTCTTTTTTAATTCTGCTCCCATTGTTGAGGTGCTTTCAGCTGTGGCTTTCAATTAATATTTAAATACGACTGATTAAGTTTTCATTACGGCAGGGAAAAGCTCTCATAACATGTAAACCAATCTTGAGTTTTCTCATGTTAATTCTGTGGCTGATCTGGGGTTTCTGCTTAGATGTGCAAAGTTTTTGAAAAAAGGGGAAAAAGAAAAAGTTATCAGTCAGGATTTCCTTTGACAGCTGGGATCCTGATACAGCAATCCTTTCAGTACTGCTCAAACCTCCTGCCTCTTAGAGACTAAAACGATCAATGCAAGACGTTTGCACTCTGTGAACTTGTACTGGCAAATACATTTAGATGTGTTTCTTTTTCCCCAGGGCATTAACAAATATTTCTTGTTGTTTGATCTGTGTGTTTTTATTGTTTTGCTAAATTTCTCTTGTCAGATCTGTGGTTAGGTTGATTAGAATGGAGCTAAGCTTGAAAATGCATTAATCTTTCGAGTAAGAGCTCCTCTGTGGCATGACTTGAATTGAAGCTTATTTACAGTATTTGCACACCAGATACTGTATAGATACTCTTAACTGCCTTCATTTCCCCACATCTGTATTCAGTTCTCTGGTTTTCTTTTTTCTCCTGAAATAACATTAGGTTTCCTGAATGATTCCTTCCCTGTCAGCCTAATGAGGGGCATTAAAATGAAATACATTTTACGCTTTCACTTCCAAGTGGAGCAGAATCTGAAAGGCGTAAAGAAGCAGACATGGGAGAGGCCGCCTTTACATGATGTGCCAATGCAAACAATGGCTTGTGCCAGTGCATATGGCCGAGTGGGAAGGAGCTCCTCAGGGCACCTCGAGGCTTAGTCGTAGTGTTTATGCTGTGGGCTTCGGGTGCCATGGAGGCGCAGTTTGCTTTGCTTTTGTGAAGGGCAGCAAAGCATGGCAAGAAACTGGAGTCTTGACTGGGGAGTTCAGGGCTGTAGGAAAACAAAGTGAGGCAAGCTCTGGTAAAGCGATTAGACAGCTGTGTGCAAAGAGGTGAATTTTGGTGGAATGTAAGCAGTCTGAGTATTATAGGAATGCAGAGATTTCAATCTGTATCTGTATCTCTTTAATCTCGATCATCTTCTGCATAGAATAAGCAACTTATGTAGACGATTTTAAGTAAACAGTTTCTTTATTGATGCCGAATCGTACATTTGAAAAGAGACTCTGATTCAAAACCTTCCATGCAATTAGCATGCGTCTTCACTAGACACTTAATTATACTACAATCACCTCTAAACCACAACATCATTTCTTGCTTGACTGCTAATGAAATCTTGTGAGCGATTGGAATGATTGAGCAACACAACTTGTTCAAGATCATCAGCTATTTAATCAGATCTCTGTTGCTGTCGGCAATGAATGGAATCTGATTGAAACAGCAATTATTATCATTGTAAGCCTTGAAGTCAATTTACCCAGTTCAATGATGTGACTTAGCTCATGGCTCCAAAATGATTGCATTGAGAGATACACATGTATGCTCAAAAGTGCATGCACAAATAGTTATTTTAGGAACACTTTTGGTTTATGTCAAATGATGTATATATTTATATATTTAAAAAAAAATCTAAGATAATATTGATAGATGGCTCCACGGAATCATTTCTGGAATCTGTGTAGCACCAGGACATGATTTTGAAAGTGTTTGGCAATAAATGGGGAGTCTGTTTGAAGACTGATTGGCCAGCATGGTGCTGTTAGGAAGACAGATGTTTTAGGAAGGTTGGACACGATATTATAAATATTTTCTGATATTTGTTGAAGATGTTTATTCAGTTAAGCCAGAGTTGCTTACACTGCACTGGACAACTTTATACATTCTTAAAATGTGATTCAAAGAAAGGGGAAAAAGCTTTGAATATATTTAGAAGTCTATATAAGATATAGGTTACATATATAAGACGTCTTCACTGTGTGGTCTTGCAGCATGCCACAAACTCATCTTTCCTGTGCCACATTTTCCTGACCTGTAATGCATTTAAACCGCAGACTGTGTGACTTGAGACAGGTGGGGACTCTGCTGCTGCCTCAAATAGATTATTGCACAAACCCCTCCCCACCCGAAAAAGCTGGTTCGTTACATCCCGGTGCCTTTGAATAACCCAGCCACCCTCCTGATATGCAGCTGTGACAAACAGTCGTCCTGACCCCAGTCGTCCTGAATGACATCATCAACCGCATATCTGCCCCCAGACCTAATGTGCATCTTTAAGGGAACATATAGTATCACATTTAACCAGTGGGTGGCGATGTCACTCTGAGAGCCATTGTGGACTGGGTCCAATCATTGCAAAGCCTCTGTCGGGTCTGTTTTATCGTTCTGGTGGCAGTGCTGTGCTCCTGTGGTCATCACGACCGCCATGAGTATTTATACCCGCTGTGGCTTATGTCACATTTACAGTCATGGCTGCTCTGAGTACCACTCTGTTTTCCAGTTGACCTCAAGATTTCACAGTGTCACTAAAAAACACTGCACATCAATGCACTACAAAGAAACAGATAATGAGATGATATCAGCAGGGCATTCATTGGCCATTCTCCTGATGTGTATTCTTTCTCTTTTTCTTCCCAGCTTTGTCTCACTCGGAGTGTTTACCAGAGCGTGTCACCTCACATGGGTCTATTTTTAGCAGGGGAGAACTGTGCTGTAGTATGTGTCCCTGATGGGTGGAGCTAACGTTAAGAGCTTTGGAGAAATACAGTAGCTGGTAATGGAGTGAGCTGAAAGGGGAAATATTGTTACTGGACAAAGAGGGCCTGCTTCTAATAATGGTTACAGCACAAAAGACACCACCTCTATTTATATTTTAACTGAGAGGGAGAGGGCATCTTCAAGCAGACAAGATGACTTTGAAGTGATGTGTTAGTGTAGTTTTTTTCTTTTTTCTTTTTTCAATTATATTTTAATGCAGACACAAAAAGGAGTACAAAAGCATGTGGCTGGTTTTGTATAGTAAAGGTTTGTTTTAGTTATCAGTGTCGTCTTGTGACCTGTGCCCGACTGCTGATCACAAGATTCCTCCATTCATATTTCAAAGCTAGAGACTCCACCTGACCTGCATGTCTTTAAAATGTAAGAAGAAACCAGAGGACACCCACACAAACACAAAGAGACCAAAGAAAAACTCTAACCAAGAAGAAGTAAACCTTAGTCCTTCTTTCCATGTACGAGCAGGCCCAAAGTCATTTTTGACAAAGCAGTAAATTGTTTTCAGCATGCTGGCACATTTGTAATTTAGATCAGTACATTTTTGGAAAAAGCCGCTCTGTTGAAATATTCTCTTTGAAACCACTATCATCTTTGCCCACATGTGATGCTATAGGCAGGAGCGTAGCATAAAACTGCATGCAGCAGAAATGGATTCTGAACTTCTGGCTCATGCTTTAAAAATTACCTGCCTGCACTGCTTTATTTTTTACATATTTAAACTCGTGCATTCATTCAGTTGTTCGTGGATTAAGGTTAAGCAATCTGCTGGAGCATTTATTGGCTGTGCATCGTGACCTCCTAGCTAACTGTTCCTCCCTGCATCCAGCCTTAATGATAATCTAAGGTAAAGTGGTATGAATATTCTCATGTAAATAAACAAGGAAGTGAATATTTTGAAAAATGTCCCACTAAAGTTTCGAAGAATAATGAAGCAAGCCTGCTTTTTCACCAGGATTTTGGTTACTCTTGCTACTGGTCAGCCTGTCGCCAGACAATTTTCAGTCAGAGTTCAAAAGAATATTGCAAGGTACTCATAGTTAGAGGAAAGGATATGGTAAATTAAAAAGTCATCTGTCCCAAAACCTTCCATTTGTATGCATCTGGATGCATTACTGCAACAATATGCAAACAGGGAAAAAGAAAAGCCTCACAGACATCACTTGCCACTGATGATCTTTGATCATTCCCATAGGATCCCACAGGCAACACATCTGCTCCAGCTTTGCTGCCAGGATGTGATGAACAGAGTCTGCATATCCTTTAATTACTTCGATTTCAGCTCTATTTATACATCTGCTGCCAGACCCTCCTTATGCACAGAAATTCTTTGTTCCTGAGAATTTACAGAGGAATGATGTGTTTCTTGTTTTGTTTTGTTTTTTTTGCCCCCTATACAAAGTTCTCTGTGTTCACAAAACTATCCCAGGCCACTACATCTCATTTAGTATGCTGTTGTATCAAACTATGACATCAGCCTGTTCTAATTGTTTCCAGACTGGGCGAAGGCTGAGTTTTCATTTTATTTTCCGTTTCTTAGCGCAGGTCTCAGTCGCTCAGCATCCAGCAAAAGCAGATAATGAGTAACGATGCATGATGTCATGTAGACAGAGCACCGTCTGCCAAACTTGTGACCAAGTTTCCAGGAAGCTATCACTTTCCCCCCCCTGTCGTTTCTTTTGCTTTCTTTTCTTCTGCTCTGCCTTTTTTCATTCTCTTTGCAGTTGGAAAGTCCGTGTTTTTTCTTTGCCTGACACTCAGGTACTACATCTGTGGGAAGCATTTGATAAAGCTGTAGGTATGTTGACCAGTGGGGGCCTGTTGGGACTGGTCCCCTGTTTTCTGTAGTTAGCTTTCTTTTACTCTGAGACAAGAAAGGAAACGAAGGGAGGGTTTGGATTTGGAGGAGAGTGATAGAGTAGGAGCTGAAATGCAGACAGACCATATGTATTGAGTTGAAGAAATGCCGTTTTATGAGCGGAGAGTGGGCCTCTGCTTGGAATTCTCAATGACATCATTCTGGAGCAAAGCGTTGTGCAGCCAGGGCTCAGGAGATGGAGTGGGCCTTCACCAGACGGGACGACTAGACTGGGTTGTAACACTAGAGGAGGAGGAGAGAGACGTGGAGGCAGGCAGACGGGGAAAATTACACAGGACAGCTAGGTTTGTGAAAACTTTTACAGCCCAGTTTTACCTGGAACACCTCTAATTAGATCGTTTCAGCATAACCCTCCTTGATGCCTAAACTGATGTTACCCCTGTGCCCCATGATGAAACAGTCATAATATACTTGAGGTTGATACGCATCGTGCGCTCGCCTTCAAAATGAGACCACAATATTACTTCATATCGCAGTCAAAAACAAATAAACTCTAGTTAGCGGCTCCCTGTGGTCCACTGGGGGGAAAAAGGAGAAAACAAAGCATCTGCTGGGGCAAATATCTAAAATCATGCACATATTTCCAAACTAAATGCCTGCATCTGTGTTTGTGTCTTGGGTGAAGTGTAACAAAATGATGATGATGAGTGATGAGGATGCCAGATTTATTACAGGGAGGTCTTAAATTGCTTTTGTTCCCATTTTTGTTTATGGTGTGTTTGCGTGATAGGTGAGTTCTGTAAGTTGAGTCAACTATCTTTCAGCTCCACAAGGCATTAGCAGCTGTAGCCGCCACAGTACGGGTCAAGGTCTCAAACTGAAATAGACCAGTTGGCCGGTTACTGTCTGTCTGCTTGCCTCTCTGCACATATTCATTGTGACTGAGTCACACGTTGCAAGTAAGTCTCCCCTGCTGTGATCCATGACACATGTTGAGATACACTTGCTTTTTCTCCTTAAGTAACCCTTTCTTATACTTTTCTCTCATTCTACATCTTTCATTTGAAGCCTCAGATGAAAACAGTTCGGATAAGGTGATCATTTTAGGGGTTCGGGTCTGTAATTAGAAGAATTCAGGATCTCTCTCTTTTACAGACTGGTGTGGACGCCTCTGTGGATGATTGGTGTCCCTGTAAACTGGCTCCATGTGGGAGTCATTCTCCTCTGTTTCCTGTGCCTGTTGTCATTAGATAGAAAATACCTTTGGCTTGGGGGCAGTTTACTCCATCCCCCTTTTCTCAGAGGGGTGATTAGTCTCTGCCCTGTCTCAACAACGCTGTGAAGTCCAAAGACAAGACACCATCACAGTTTGTGTGTTTGGGGCTTGGTGAGGTTTGCGCTGATGGTGCAGTACGAGGGGAATTTTATGCAGTGTGTAACACTATCCATGAAGCAGTGTTTGTTTCAAGGCGAGGGAAAATTGAAGACATAAAGATACACAGCTTCTATTGTGTATCTGTTGTGATTTTCTGCAGCGAAAAACACCGAATCTGTAGCCCTTTTCTTAGTGCACATCTTAACAGTCACTGCTCAGCCCTGAAAGGCTCTATTAATAGAGGCGCTCTCTTTTATTTGCAGTCGCTACCAAGTCAGTCCCTTTCCTTTTGTGTAAAAAGGGCTAACAAAAGGTTCCTGACATTTAAACACTCCAAACCCTGTTTCCTTCAACCACTCTCTTTTTTTTCTTGAAGTCACTATCTCCTCATACTTTGTTTACCCATCTCTCTCTGTTCCATCTCACTCCTATTTTTCTACTATACCTATATGCACTTAACTCAAGCTGCACTCTCTTATCCTCCCTCCTGGCATTGGTTTATCTTTTATTCCCAGCTGTCACTCTCTCTGTCTCTCCTTTTCATGTCTTTACACTTTGATAGCGTGCCTGAAAAACATGACTTTCTTTTCCACGTCGCCTCCTCTCCGGTCATGTGTGTCCCTTTCTTGCATGATAAGTGTTTCATCTCCATCTCTCTCTCTTCCTGCCCAGCTACAGAGCCTCCACACTTTCACACCCCCTTCCCAGCACCCCGCCCTCTTCCATACCGCTCGGGCCCTGGCAGAAACTCACACTCCCCTGTCTCATAGCCTCCACCCCCCTTATACTCCTACCAGCCCCGCGCACTGACGACAGAGAGGAAGAAAGAGAAAAAGAAAGGGCTCCATTTGACTGTCAAAGATTGCAGACTGCCACTTAGTACTGACCATGCACGCCTACCATCTATAGGAAACTGCTATCACAAGGCAACGAAATGAGAACGTCTGTAAGTGGCAGAGAGCTACAAGCTGTAGCAGATGGCAGTTTTGAGTTGTCTCTGTCTTTTAAAGGAGCCTTTTAGGGAGTACTGGGGACTGGTGAGGAGATCTGCTAATGTTTGGAGTACATCTTCTTACAAGTGCTGGCCAGCATGTGGTGTTTGCAGTGTAATTCAGAGAAGACCCAGTCACTGTTGGAGCTGGAGCTGAATGGCTGGTAAGAGTAATAGGAGAGTGTAAACTGTGCTTGTTTTAGTGTGTGTGTGTGTGTGTGTTGTCATTGAATGAGGATACACCTGGCTGCTAACCCTCATAAGCCTGTGTTTAATAAACACAGGAGAGGAAGAGAGCTGCTGTGAGTTCGAATCATTCACCGTATTCCAGGACTCCGTTTATAATTTCACACAATCGGCTTATAATGACGGCAGTAATGTAAAGCTTTGCACTTTAAATGACTGAATTTTCAAGTGTTGTCTGCATTTCCAGCTTTGACTCCATTCTAATTAAAAACAGATCATGCCCTCCCTGTGCGTCATTGTATGCATGTGCTATCATAATATGTTTAGTCTTACTGTACAGAATCCATCTGAGTTGGATTGTTCCCCCTCCGCTCCGTTGAAGGGCATTCCTGTGGTGTGTCGTGGCCCTCCCACTTACTTGGCCGCGACTGTGTGCTTTTTCATAGCTCTATCTTCAAGGGCAGGTGCTGAGCGTAGTGCCGGAGGACAGCTTAATTATTCATCACTGAAAGATAATGACAGTGGCTCAGTTGTTGTTGTTTTTGTTGTTGCTGAATCTTGACATGAGGGGGGAGGATGGATGATCAGACAGAACGAGGACTGTTAGTTACTACGTGAGAGTAATATTGACTTTAGATTTCCAGTGGCATGTACAAACCATCAAATTACTTATACTGGCAGTGGCATATGTTTCAGTTTGCTACTATATACTTTTTTTCATTCCATTATTGTGTGGAAATTAAGTGGCACCTGTTGAATGATTGCATACCTGTAATCAGCAAGCTTGATGCAAATAGAAAGAAACTTGAAGAGTGTCCTCCACCAACGCAATACCCAATTCAGCTTACTTATCAAAAGGCTCTGCCTCAGCTCTCTCCTTGGCAGAGAAATGAAAAGCTGCTTTTCCGGTATTAATAAGATAATTACTGTTGCTAATTATCCTCAATTGGCTATAGTTGTAGTTCTCAAAACAAAGGAAAAATGTGCTTGTTTTCTTGGGTATAGCTATTTAATACCCTTGGTTCTGATAACATTAGATGCCAAATGGCAGTCTGAGATATATAAAGACAGTCAGATCCTAAAACTCTCATTCTGAATGATACAACTTACAGTAGTTGACAGCCACGAGGCTTATGAGACTCCAGTTGACTGTATACTGTCTGCTGCAAACTGTCAGGAGCATTACTGTCAGTCTGCTGGCCAGAGCAGCGTTCCAGCTCGTAGCTTTGTCCAACTGTAAATTCCCAACTCGCTCCTGTGTGTTTTTTAGAGCAGCTAAAAAAGTAATTCATTTGTCCAATTATTGGTACTGAAACGACACATACATCTGAGTGTTTTCTGGCAATTTGAGCTTTTAATGCTGGGCTTCATCATTATGTCTTTGTGTGGTCTGTGAGACCTTTTACCTGAAAAGTTTATTCCATCACATCTGTGTGCAGTGAGATCTGGTGTGTGCATCTGTATTTATGAGCTCTCTGAGTTGCTTTCAAAAGAGGGAAAACATCTGCTTTTGTTGTGCTTGGAGCGCATGCTGTCACTGCATGTGGGTGTGCGGTGCGATATGGAAGCGCTGTTTCGTTTTATTAGAAGGGTCATTTCACAGCCTCTGTTCAGATACGCACATAAAGAAATATATAAATAGTAAGGTCATACAAAGAAGCTACAGAACAAAATTCACTTCTTTTTTTTTAACAGATTTGACCTTCCTCTGTAACTTTACAGCTACTGTAATTTAATATATAACAATGTCTAGATTGTTCCTCAGCAACAATGTTTTCAAACATACATGAGTCTTTTCTCTGCACATGCTAACACTTTAAGAAACTCCCCCATGAGCTGGCTTGGTTTCAATGAAATCTCACTACATTACTTACATGTTTTTAAAGACAAAAGTGAGGCTTTGAATGCAATGCTAGTGGAAATATTTTTTCTATGGGTGTATCGCTTTAGTGTTTACAATTGAGTTATGCTTTAGTTTGGTAAGCTTCTCTGTGACGTTGCTTGGAAGTTGCGCTAGTTACACACTGCAGCGGTCTCTTCCTCTCTAACTCCAGCCTGTACTTCATTAGCCTTCTTCTATTCCCAGAACTCCTGTAGATGTGACTCCTCTTTTCCGGGATGGAGGAATGTTTCTCCCTCAGGTCCGACTGATGGAATGGGTTGAGGCCTGGGCAGGGGCCTCGGCCTGTTTGTTCAGGATGTGTTTGGAGGAAAGAGAGATTGTCGATTCTCCCCCCACCACCTCTCCAAATCCCTGGATCCTGTGGCTGAAAATCACTCCCAGCCGTGCTGACGTGCTTATCCATGCCTACATCAGAGCTCATGGGGGGGGGGGCTGCTCCTGGTGGATAAAAAGCCAGACGGAGGGACAGTCGGGGCTAATATTGTGAGATCATATTTCAAGACTTGTACAGTCACTATCAGGAAGTGGTGTGGGATGACATCACTGCTTCCCCCACCACTCAACAGTGGCTTCCACAATGCTCACATATTAAACATGTGAGACATTTTATACAAACATGTATAAAACATTCATTTCAAAGTCATTTGAAGCCACTTGTATCCACCGAATAATTAATATCTGACTCTGTAATAGTTCTCCCGCTCTTTTTCCCTTTTCCACCAACCATTTAGGCTTAAAATATCAGTGCAGCTCTTAAAATGCTGCACTCTCTTCTTATTCCCAGCTTTTTCCCTCCATCACTGGCAGCTGACCTCGCTCTGTAGAGTTTTCACTGACTTCTCTCGCAGTACAGCAGTATTTATTCTCACTCTCTTTCTTCCATTTACTTTCACTCAAACACTCTTTGGATTCTAGGTAAAAAGCAGTGTAGTTATTAACAAAATGTAATAAAGAAGCTGGCTCACAGGTCCCACCCGGGGATAATTACTACAGTGATAGTTTTAACTTTGGCTTTAATATGTTTTTAAATTATTATAATTATTATTTGTCTTTTTAGATGAGCACTGCTGTAGTTATTAACAGTGGCATACATTTTGTTTTCAATAATTTCAATTAAACTCAATTCTTATTCCCACAGTTTTACCATCTTATTAGCATAAATTGAAATTTATTTTGGTTCATAAATAATTACAGAAACAATTAGGCAAAACAATGAAAAGGCATTTATTCCCAACAAAGTGGTACAAAAGGAAAAAAAATATTTAAACTGCATTACATAATGATACCAAGACTTTAGTCATCCTAAGAGCTCTATCAGGTTACCGTTAGCAGGTAAATACTGAGACTAACATTCTAACATTTTCACATTAACAGTGCTAAGCTTATATAACATCTACTGGGTCTAATGAAGCAGATAAGACACGCAAAGTTGACCTGATAATGGTGCTAGATGAAAATTAGAAGGATCAGTAAAGTCATTAAGCTCACTGTGTGTACAAAATGTCATTGCAAGCAGCCCAAAAATGAAAATGAGTTGAGCCACCGACCAAAACTGGACATTGGTGCTAGTTTGGCTAAAAATGTTTCTAGACATTGATTACAAACCATAATTTTGGTTTTAAAAGAAAAATGAAGCCAAATGAACTAACAAAGTCTATGTCAAAGAAATGTCACATTTGTTAAATGCCCATTCCTCCTGAATAATGTCAATATTTTTTGGTTATAATATAAAAAATACTGCTATGTCCAAATCCCTTGTTTCATCATAACTTTAAGTCTTCATTTATCTCAAATGAAGAAATAAAAAAACAATGACTGCCACCTGTAATCACACAGTGACAGCACACACAGTGCAATTTTGAACTCCAGGGATGACAGCTTTGACAGATGGTTGGGAACTTTTATCCCACCTGCGATTATGCAATGAAGTATGATCTTGAATGTGTTTTGCTAGGTACTAGCGTTGTTCCAGCTATGTAAAGGGCAAGTCTGGCTCTGTCGCTGTGCACTGGTCCATACTAAAACACTATGTGTATTTTCTACCCTGAGGGGAGTCGGTAAGCATTTACTTAGCTTAAAGTTTCACTGCCTGACTGTGGGTTTGGCTGACCTTGAATGGCTCATCTCCACTCCCTTATAAGTTTACTGGCCATTTTACTAGATACATCTTGCTAATACTTGTTTGAAGCTCCTTTTGCCTTCAGAAATGCCTTAAATATTTGTGCCACAGATACAGCGAAGTGCTGAAGACAGCCTCAGAGATTTTCGTCCTTATTGACGTGTTAGCACCACATAGTTGCTGCAGAATTGTGAGCTGCAAAACCATGAAGTGGATCTCCTGTTCCACCACCATTCTCAAATGTGCTCTATTGGTTTAAGATTTAGTGGCGATGGAGGCCATTTGAGTACAGTGAACTCATTGTTATGTTTAAGAAACCAGCTTGAGATGATTTGAGCTTTGTGACGTGACACAATAAGCAGCCATCAAAGATGGGTACACTGTGGTCATAAAGGGATGGGCGTGATCAGCCCATTAGTCTGGTAAGCTGTGGTGATTTAACAATGTTCAGTTAAGAAAATATCCCCTACACAATTGCACCGTTGATACCAGTGTGAACCATTGATACAAGGAAGAATGGATCCATGCTTTCATGGTGTTAACACCCCTACCGTCTGAATGACCCTCAAACCAGGCACAATTTTTCCAACCATCTATTTTCTAGATTTGGTGAGGTCATGCAAAAGTCTCCTGACAGGAGAGTTGGCTGACAAGAATAATACCAGTGTGGTCATCTGGTGCTGTAGCCCATCTGCTTCAAGGTTTGCTGTGTAAGTTGTTCAGAGATGCCCATCTGCGTAACTTGGTTGTAATAAGTGGAAATTTTAGTTACTTTCCCCCTCCTGTCAGCTTGAAGCAGCCTGACCCTTGCTGGATAGTTTTTCCTTTTCAGACTGTTCTCTGTAAATCATAAAGATGGTTGAAAATCCCAGTAGATCAACATTTTATGAAATACTCAGACCAGCCTGTTCGGCACCAACAACCATCCCACGTTCAAAGTCACTTAAATCCCCTTTCTTCCTCATTGTGATACTTAGTTTGAAATTCAAGAGGTTATCTTGGCAGTGTCTGCATGCCTAAACATATTAAGTTGCTTCTACATGATTGGCTGATTAGACGTTTGTAAATGGGTGTACCTAAGAAAGTGTGCTATGAGTGTGTTCTTTCCACTTGCATCCAAATGCCATCTTAGTTTGTGGAATTAGGCTGAGTATTTTCTGGATTGTGCTGGTTCTAACAATTATTAATGATGGTTTGGCAGCCAAGTGCAATCTGTTGTAATATTTCACTCTAAAGTCTTTAGCTGAAAAGCAGCAGTGCTTTTTTTTGGGGGGGGGATGTTGTTCTCCAAAGCATTTGTGTTGATCTGAAAACTAAGGTGCCTGAAGCCTTTGCAAACATCCAGAGTGACTCATATGTTAATCACTAATAATGACTTGCCTTAAGCCTTGCAAGTGTAGTTATTGCAATTTCGAAAACATTTTCAATTTCTGTTGCACTTTCTCTGTTAATCACAAATCTAGGGACATCAAAAGACATGCTGTGGGTCGTAAATCCAGTTCAAATTTCCTAAATGACAAGTATAAACTCAGCTGAGGCAGATATTACATGTGAGCCTCGCTGTCTTTTATTAACCATAAAATCCTCATGCTGAGTGGGGTTGCTCGGAAGTCACAAAAAGGGTTTACACTTACATTACAGTACATTTGCTATCTGAACTCTTGAACCAAATTCAGTTCCACTTTTTCACTTGTGCGGTTTGCTGTGTTTGACAGGCTGTTGCCGAATGTTGATTTCAGACAGTCCAATAAAGGAAGTAGATGTGTACGCTGCATGGGTGTGTCGAGTCGCAGTTCAAACACATTAGGCTGCCAGTGAACTGTGCATTAATCGTATCAGAGGAGAAGGGAAGAAATGTTAGTTGGTGCGATGATAGTTACAGAGCGGGTCGGCACCTCTGAAAGGCATTTCTGTTTTTTGACTGAGGGATCACTAAAGTTATATTTACTCACTCTTCTCCAAACTGGACTTTGTAACGACAATTGGAACAGAGTGTCGTCGCTACTGCGAATATGATGTAATTCTCCTGGGCCACTGATTGGCCCCTGAGCTGACATAAACCTGGATTTCCTGGAGGATTCGGTGTACTCTGGACTTCATTTGACAGAAAGAATGGTGGACAAGATATGGAGGAAGAGTTGGCATTTTATTGAAAATAGACGGTCTTTTCGTAAGAGGCAGACCTCTAGTGTGGTAGAATGTAAGAGTGAGTGAGTAATCGCTTGTTTTTTGTTCCTTTCTCAGTATTTGTAAAGGAAGCAATTGCACAAGGAGTGTGTCACTGCAAATGTATTTTATTTTAGGAGCGGTGATGTGGCTTTCGTGTCTCCTAAATGTGGTACAGCAAAAACTATGACACACTAGTAATTTCTTCTGCGATATCTATTAGTATCAGACAGCTTTGAATTTAATTAAGTGTGGTTTATGCAGTATGTCAGGATCGCATTCACACCCATGCTATTGTGCAATACCATATTTCTAATACCATACTTAATTGTATATAATGGATACTTAACTTAAGCTACTCTTTGTTCAGGCATTTTGGGATTGTACTAACCTGATAATATTTAAATCCAGTACTGCCTCAGAGATTTTTCTTTCCTTCTACCGTTTCTAATCATCCATCCATCTCTTTCCTGTCATTGCAGTGTGGAAGGGGATGCACGGCCCAGTGATAGTGGCCCTACCTTGGATGGGGGAGCCAGCTATGGCCAGGGTCCCGTGACCCACGGCTCAGCCATCAGCCCCGACCGATTTGACAGCCCACTTTACAGCCACGGGGTCCAGCCTGGGCCTCAGAGGCCCCGACGACCCAAGCTCCAGCACTCACAGTCCATCCTCCGTAAGCAGGCTGAGGAGGAGGCCATCAAGCGGTCCCGATCGCTCTCTGAGAGCTATGAGCTCTCTGCTGACCTCCAGGATAAACAGGTAACAGACTGTTTTTGACAGAATTTCAAAGAGTCACATGATATGTGTTTTGAAAAATCATATATTTTGAATCTTTTCTTGTCAGAAAGCTAGCTGTATAAAGAGACTTTGTTAGCTTTTAACAGGAAATTATCAGTGACATCCACGATGATGACTTTATAGACCATCTGCAGCTAAGAAAACCAATTAAGTATCCCATGAGTCTTACAGTTAATTTACTTGTGTTTTTGTTAGGTGGAGATGCTAGAGCGCAAATATGGTGGACGATTCATAACTCGACATGCAGCTCGAACCATTCAGACGGCGTTCCGCCAGTATCAGATGAACAAGAACTTTGAACGTCTCAGGAGTTCTATGTCAGAGAACCGTATGTCCAGACGCATTGTACTTTCTAACATGAGGATGCAGCTCTCATTTGAGGGCCCCGAAAAAGTCCACAGCTCATACTTCGAGGGGAGGCAGGTGTCCATGACGGAGGACGGCACCCCGCTGTCCATGGTGCAGTCTGAATGCGGAGATATAGAGGTTCACCAGCAGGCCAACATGGCACACCCTCCACCGCAGGGTGACCTTACAGATGCCATCACAGAGCTGGAGGACGCCTTTTCAAGACAAGTCAAGTCTCTGGCTGAGTCGATAGATGATGCTCTGAACTGTCGCAGCCTTCAGGGGGATGAGGGTCCTGACCCAGAGGCTATCGGCTGCTCCGAGAGACAGGGGGATGTGCAGTATCAGGTGAAGTCCCACCATAGGGCAGCTGGACGGATGCGCGATGAAACGATGGCGTCTTATAGCGATGTTACTCTGTTCATCGATGAGGAGGACATGTCCCCTTCTATTGCCTTGTCCAGGTCAGGGGACCAGCCCTCTAGCACAGAGTCAGACTTACGGTTGCGGTCAGTTAACTCCTCCCAAGAATACTGGCCTATTGACCCCAAAGATGAGGGTCGTGACACAGACACAAGCTGCCGCAGCACTCCTTCTCTAGAGTGCCAAGAGCAGCGTCTTAGAATGGACCATCTTCCTCTGTTGACCATAGAACCTCCTAGCGATAGCTCCGCAGAGCTCAGCGACCGGTCAGAGCGGAGCACTGTCAAACGGCCACCTGTGTATGAACCTCACGGCCACATTGTAACATCGTCCCAAGCAAGCCCCAAACACATTTCCCATGGGCCCCCACCACGGGCTCCCTCCCGTGACGACGACGCGCCTCTTCGCCACCGCCACAGACAGTTAGAAAGCCACTTAGCTATCAACGGCTCAGCTAACAGACAGAGCAAGTCAGAGTCCGATTTCTCCGATGGGGACAATGACAGCATCAATAGCACATCAAACTCAAATGACACCATTAACTGCAGCTCTGAGTCCTCATCAAGAGACAGCCTGCGAGAGCAGACCCTAAGTAAGCAGACCTACCACAAAGAGACTCGCAACAGCTGGGATTCGCCCATATTCAGCAATGATGTTATCCGCAAGCGACACTACCGCATTGGCCTGAATCTCTTCAACAAGTAGGTACTCTGCTCTGCTGGAGCACGTGCTTGACCTGCGTTTGTAGTGAAGGCCAAAAACGCATATTGCTGCCATCACAGATGTCTCTTGTGAACTTCATAAATTTTGATCCTTCGTAGTTTTTTTTTTTTTAAGTTAAAAAAATCATTAAAAAATGAATTTTATTAGGAATAAAAATAAAAAAAATATTTTTAAAAGAAAAATGGAATAGAAAATATAATAAACCCACTCAACATGATGAAACTCATATTGAAAAGAACAAACTGTAAAACCTCTATTTGTGTTTGACAAACAGCAGTTCTATTGTTTGCCTAGTAAGACTGATAAAACTAAATTGCACCATCACTGCTTTAATATTTCCAGAGATATATTTCTTTCTTAATGAAAGACTTTCACTCAGCCGTATTGCTTAGATTTTATCTGACGTAATTACAAGACAATAAGATTAGAGGTTTGAAGTGTGTGTGTTTGTTTTCAGGTCTGTGTTTAAAATTTTGGGTAATAACAGTAATATAGATGAATTTTCTGTGAGCTCAAGATTAAGCAGCAGCATATTCTTCACCCAGTTTAAAAATGTACCAGCATCTGTCCAGGAATTAAAAACAAACCATCCGGGGACATGTTGAATTTTTCAGGAAGCCAGAAAAGGGCATTCAGTATCTTACTGAGAGAGGATTCATCCCTGACACGCCAGTCGGAGTGGCCCACTTCCTGCTGCAGAGAAAGGGGCTAAGCAGGCAGATGATTGGAGAATTTCTTGGCAATCGACAGAAGCAGTTCAACAGAGATGTCTTGGAGTAAGTATCGCCACAGGAATGATCAAAAAAATAATAAAAAATATTGTTATTACTGACAGCAACATGATCCAAAGCATACTTAGTTTTATTATTTTAAAAAGGAGTACGGTACATATCAAAACAGTTAAGCAATTGCTCAGAGGATTTAGTAGACGAAGATCCCACAGTCTATAAGAGTGACTTACAGCACCAATATGACAAGAATTCACTGACATATCCTCCATGATAGAATCTGGGCCAAACCATCCCTGTTGAGCTACCAGTGAATGAGGGATGAGCACAAAAACTGTGGCAGTCTGTGTTTTGATGTATTTGCCTTTTTTCTCTTCATCCCTCTCCTCACGTACCAGCTGTGTGGTAGACGAAATGGACTTCCAGGGCATGGAGCTCGACGAAGCCCTCAGGAAATTTCAGAACCACATCCGCGTCCAGGGTGAAGCGCAGAAGGTGGAGCGGCTCATTGAGGCTTTCAGGTTGGGGTTTTATGCCGTATATGTAAAAAAACTGCAATATCCAACTTTTTTTTTTTGAGAAAGTTTAGTGACCCGATCCTCCTACTGAAAATGGATTTATTTACTATAATCATTAAACAGAGCTGATTCTTAACGACCCCTGTGTATTTCATATAGTCAAGTGCAGTAAAACATTAGCATTAGTGTTCATAACACTGAAAGCATTTTAATAAACATCATCGGTCTTCCTCACAGCTGTGTCGTCTGCATAATTATTGGTTCATAAAGAGAACCCATTTACTTCTGTTTTCTTCAGGCGGTGTTGAAACCATTTCCTCACTACGCGCTCTGACTCGCTTGTATCGAGTTTAGAGTCTGAGTTTTGCTCTTCCTTAACATTACTTAATGCTCCCGTTTTCTATTTTTAGCCAGCGCTACTGCATCTGTAACCCCACAGTAGTGCGGCAGTTTAGGAACCCTGACACCATCTTCATCCTAGCCTTTGCAATCATCCTCCTCAACACTGACATGTACAGCCCCAACGTCAAGCCAGAGAGGAAGATGAAGCTGGAGGACTTTATCAAGAACTTAAGAGGTAACAGAAAACTGTTATTATGAAATACATGAGAAGGCATTATATATAGACCTTAATGGAGCAATATGTAAAAATAAATTAAACCTTTCACCACAGAGGGGCAGAGTAGGTGACCAACCCTTACAATTTGAATCCTCTTTGCTTTATTAATATCTTCTCTCACTATCCTGACCTTTAAAAAGAAAAAAAAATCCTTTTATTGTTGTTCTAATCCTTGAGGTGTATGTGTATGTTGACTTTCAGGTGTGGATGATGGAGAGGACATACCCCGGGAGACTCTGGTCGGCATATACGAGAGGATTCGTAAACGAGAGCTCAAAACCAACGAAGACCACGTCTCGCAGGTGCAGAAGGTTGAGAAGCTCATTGTGGGAAAGAAACCAGTAAGTAATGTGTTTTTTAATCTTTCTGTCAAGGTCACAAAATATTAGTTAGATTTCTTATTTTTCATTTTTATTACAAGCCAAGACATCACAGTCCAGGGCATATCTTTTTCCCTCTCCTACGTAGCTTATTTCAAAAGAGGAACGCTAAGATGTAGAAAAGTCTTCGGACACACACTGGTGATTTCAACACACACACGGCCTACGTGAAATGTGGCACACTGCTGCAGTCTGATGAGAAATAGGCACATCCTGCCATTTAAGCACAATATAGTATCAAAGTAGATTTAGTGGGGAAAGTAATTGCTATCCTTGAGCAGAGCAAAATCAATTTTGTTTAACTGACTGGCATAAGTTGCATTGCTTTAATCCGTTGAGTCAATAGTTATTAGTCTGTTTTTCTCTTTCCATACATACTGGATCAAAGTTATTATCAGATTTTGTTCTCCCATTAGTCCATTCCCTTGTAGGTAGCTGGAGACAGCCTCTCCGCAGTATTCTGCATGCAATACTGTTTCTGCCATGTGTGAAGGTTAAAGGTGTGATTAACTTACCCTCAGGGAGAGGCTTGTCTGGCATGGATGACTTTGTTTTAGTCGGTTTTCAGATGAATGGAGTCTGTTCTGCTCTGCCAGTAATAATTGAATGTATTGAAAAATGATTCCTTGTCACCATTTAGCTGCATAATTAAGGAGGACACGTAGTAAAACAGTTTAACATAAAAGCCATGCTGGAAATCCTCTCTATAATAATCACGTCCACTAGTGCTGGCACAGGATCTGTATTCATTCCAGCATCGTTATTGATTCGTACAAATCTGAAGACTTTTGCACCAAACCAATAAGGTGCATGGATTTTCATAGGCATTATAATGGGCAAACTGTTAACAAGGGCAAATCCTTCTTAAGAAGGGAATATATATAATTATTTTTTTAAGTTATAAGAAGCATTAGTGCAAATAATCCCAACATATTAACTGCACCTAACATCTTCTCTGTCCTCTCTTTTTAGATTGGATCCCTCCACCATGGCCTGGGATGTGTAAGTAGATTATCTGTAAATCAAATGATCATTTATTATTCTTTGTTTCACTTTGCGTCTCTGTCTCTGTAGTGATTCCTCCACATCATGCAGTTACTTTTTAAGTCAGCTTTCCAAGAGTGGCAACAACTTTTCCCAGAGACATTACACTGGTTGGTGAGAGATGGACAGTTGGTGTTTTACGCTGGTGGCAGAATCAAAAGACATAAATTTTTGAGTGGCGCTAAGCTGCAGCGTTTACAAATTCTGTGCTCAGCAGGGTGTATATCACTGCTGTGTGCTTGTCACATCAATCCTTAAGGAATGAGCTATGCTAAGCTGACTTAGCACTAGTAGTGCATTCATTTGAGTGCCACGTATACTAGCGTTTTATATATGTAAGGCCACCTAAGTTTTCATCATTGCGCACAGTAACCTAAGTATTTAAAAAAAACGACAACAAAAAACCCAGCCTATCACCTGTTGCTGTCAAGTTATTGAATATTCTCAAAGAGAACACCTATTGGATCAGTCTACACAGTGTGCATTTGTACGACTGTTGGATTGATGGCTCATTACTCTTTCTCGGCATTTTGTGGGACTTGCTACAGGAAAATAAATCACTAGACTTTGAATTCAAAAAGAAAATCCAGCAGCAGCATTCAGTGGCGGTCAGTTTTCCCTGTGAAAAGGGTGGAGAATCCAAAACATCAGGTGGTTTTGTTATGCTAGCATGACTTCATTTGCATCCTAGCTACTGCCAACAAGAATGTGTGGGGGAGGGTTGGAGAAGACTTGATCATGGTTGCTTAAAACATGCTCCACAGCTGTGTCACCTGTCAAACTGATGCGAAAGTCCAAAGAAGCTTTCATATAAGAATAATTTTACAGGAAGAAATGTGAAATTCTTGAATCTTAAATTTCTTAAACATGTAATTAAAGTAAGTAAAGTAAAATGTTATTTATATATCACCTTTTAAGACAAAGATCACAAAGCACTTCACAAAGAAATACCAAGACATTTAAAACAAAACAGACAAAAAGTCTTCGATATACAATTCTTACATATACCTTTTTTTCCAAAATAATGACATTTATAACAAACTAAAACATTTTATTTCTACAGTGGCTTTCGAAAACAGGATTGGTTCACAATATTTTCCAGAATGCTACCATAAATTTCCATTATGCCTTATGAAACATGCAAAAAATTAATATTAGGAGAATAAGAGCCACATTATTCATGAAAGGCAGTTCAGTTCAATTTAATACAGGTTTATTTGTATAGCCCCTAAATCACAACAGTTGCCTCAAGACGAACACTAAAACTTTATAAAGAGTGTATGGGTGTATATTTATAAGCTATTCACTGACTTAACATAGTCACATACCAGTACGAAAAAACTCCGTTTTTTAAATTTAATATGCATTTAATATTCCTGTTAAATCTTATGTAAGGATCTCTTATGTGTGCCATGTTTACTTAAGAGCATAATTATCTGCTTAATAATAAGTGTTTGTCTTTTTTATTGTAAAATGTAAAAGGTTTTTTCGGAAAGGATACATCTGTGATTCCTTGCTCTTGGCTCCTTCAGAAGCTTCCTCTCTCCTTGTAAATTGGAGCGGTTAAGGAGTTTGAAGATCTTCCCTAATGGCAGAGGTTAACAATTTCTAGGTCACTGGAGGAAATAGGAAGTGAGGAGGCATAAGTTGGCATAATGAAAAGTGCCCAAGGGAGGAATAAATTAGTCATCTCTTGGCCATACCTTTTTCAAATTTGCAGATGGAGAATAACTTCTGTTCCTTGTTACCCAATGGACTGAGGCCATAATTACCTCTAAAGTGTTGTGCTGTTTTCCTCTGCCTTGTAGGTGTTATCGCTGCCGCATCGTAGACTGGTGTGTTACTGCCGTCTGTTTGAAGTGCCAGATCCAAACAAGCTCCAGAAGCTAGGCCTGCATCAGCGGGAGATCTTCCTGTTCAACGACCTCCTGGTGGTAAATGTCGCCCTGTCCTCTCCCTTCCGCCTCCCCTCTCCTGTCCAAACCGTCCTTACAGGGTTATTTTTGTATAATTTCAGGTAACCAAGATTTTCCAGAAAAAGAAGAATTCTGTGACGTACAGCTTCAGACAGTCCTTCTCTCTATATGGGATGCAAGTCATGCTGTTTGAAAATCAGTGTAAGTTGCACTGAGAGTTTCCATTTATTATATTCCGTGCAGCATGCTAGCTGACAGTGTTTACATCACACATTTTGACGTTGCACATTAACACTGGCAGCTGGAATGGGAAGTCGAACCAAATGAGCTGCGACGTTGTTTATACTCTCCAAAACTTCAGACAGAATTCACACGATGGGTTTCGCCTCAGTTTTGATCAATGAACCTTTTGTAAATGACTCTCTCTCTTTCTCTCTCTCTGTTTCCCATTGCCCCAGATTATCCAAATGGAATCAGACTTACATCAGCGATACCAGGTGCAGACATCAAAGTGCTTATCAACTTTAATGCGCCCAACCCCCAGGACCGCAAGAAGTTTACAGATGACCTACGAGAGTCCATTGCTGAGGTCCAGGAAATGGAGAAATACAGAATAGAGTGTGAGCTGACCGTTTTCCCTCCCAACCCACCCCCACACACCCTCGTTACTCTGTCTGCTTCAGGCTGTGTAAAGTAGAAACAGAGCATGGGTCTCATTACTCAAATGCAGCAGATTTCAAGAGAGAATGTTTACAAAGTTCACAGGATGGTTACCAGAAGGGGCGGCAGATTATTGTGGACATTAAAGCAGTTTCCATTTTTACATACAAGAGCAGGATGTTGAAAATTAAGCATATCAATACTGCACACCTCATAAATCTCAGACAGCAAAGGGTGGCTTAATACGTAACAGAAAAAAATGCATTCCATGGCCAAAGTGAGATGTAAAACCGCTGCCACTTACCTCAGTCTTTCCCTGGCTTTTTTTTTTTTTTTTAATAATATTACAGCTGAGCTGGAGAAGCAGAAGGGGGTAGTGAGGCCCAGCATGTCGCAGAGCTCTGGCCTGAAGAAGGAAGCAGGCAACGGGAACATGAACCGGGCCAGTCTGGATGATAGCTACGCCATGGGTGAGGGCCTGAAGAGGAGCGCCCTCAGCAGCTCCCTTAGAGATCTCTCCGAAGCAGGTATAGCCAAAACATCTTTGCTTTTACTAGCTGGGAGAAGTACACTCCTTCTGTCATCCACATCTTTATGATGATATCAAGGGGATAAAAATAGCAAAATGTTGTTTCACAGCACCATACCTCCTTCTTCCCTTTAAATCCATAATCTAACACCCCCTCCCTCCCCCCTCCCCCATGACTGGATGGTTTGGTCTGGACGGTGTTTCCTGTCAGTGTTGAACCTCTTTTGTACTCAGCATACTTTGTTTTAGAGAGACCTCAACTTTCCACAGCTCAAAGACTGAAAACGGACCTGTTTAAGAAGAGGTTTAGCAATGCAGATTTTTCTTTTCACTGACTGATGAAACCGACAGGCAGGTGTCACCCCTGTTCATTTGGATGACTTATTATGAACAGTTTTTTTTCCCCATTTGTGTTTTCATCATCACTTTCTTTCCCGTTATTTAGCACTTTTGCATTTGTTTAATCCAAAGACATTCCTTACAATCTGTTCCGTTTTAATCAGCAATCATGTCTCATTTCCTCATCTGTATGTTTATAAACAACACCATTCTTAAGCAGCAACGAGATGAAGACTTAGTTTCTGTCTTGGTGTTAAGAATCACTTCATACCCATGAATATCAGTGTTTAACACAGCTGCTGTGTCTCTGAAGCAAGAATACATTTCATTCATTACAGATAACAGCTATGTGAAGTTATCAGGTGATTAACTTGATAAGAAAATGAAATCCAGTCGGGGGTCTGCCTCACTTGTTGGTAATACGATATGCTTTGTTCTTATGATCACTACCTGAATGGGAAATGATAGATCAGACAGTGAAGGAGTCTGTAGAAGTAGTCCATCTGCTCTCCTGTCTCCTTTGTCTTTTCAGTGCAGGACGTGGCATGTTAGTGGGGTCACTTTGGTTAAGTGTTTTTTATTTTGTTTTGTTTTTTCCTTTCCTGCCATGTGACATTTCATGTGTATTTACTGTGTTCTGCCCATACACATCAGGTATTCTCCTGTTTATGTGTAATTATTGGTCATATATCATTGGCTGAGTGTGCCTAACGATGGCAAAAGTGCTCTGTCCACCTTCAGACCTTTATATGCCTGTACATTCCATGTGCAGCAACCACTGTATTGCTTTTGATGTCTCCTCTGTGACTGTCACCGAGACTGGCTTTCTTGCCGACACTGACCTGGATGAAAATCTACATCTTGCGACAACATTAAAAATAAGTTGTCGAATTTCATGGAGGAAAAAAAAAAAAAAAAAAAAAAAATCTGGGAAAATTCTGGTGAAGCATCAGTCCTGTTTGAGGTTTTTAGAAATAGCGGCTGTGTTTTGGCTTGACTGTGGACATTTTTCCTTGGTCTGTCAAGACTCGATGGTCATGGAGTCTGTATTTATTGAGATTTCTGATAATACATTCAAACATCTTTAGGTATTGCTTTACTCAGCCTCCGTAGTGCGATTTAAGAACAAAATAGCTCAAATTTGAACCTGAGTGAAGATGTGCCTTCCCCATAAAGAAAACCACAGTACCACCTGTCAACCACCACCTTCTCAGACCTGAATGCCCTCCCCCCTACCTGCCCATATTTGGATCTTACTCACAGTCACAATCCACTGCACTGCCCCCTATGGGACTGGTGGGCGGCCTAAACGTGTGTAGTCGATCCAGAAGTGCTGTCGATCTCTAATCTCTGGTATTGCATGTCTCGGGCAGGCAAGCGTGGGCGTCGCAGCAGTGCAGGATCACTAGACAGCAATGTGGAAGTAAGTTGGAAGCAGCTGGTATCCAAGCTATTCTCTATGTGATGATGTGCACTGTGAAACACTCCACTTTATTTTTGGTCTTACACCTTCTTTGCTTCATAGACTCAGTCCATTTGTTTGGATCATTTATTTTTCTTCCTGGGATGCCTTATAACCTGCTTGCCTCAGTTAGTGTGCATGCGTGGGTTGCCTGCCTCTGATCCTGCCCCTTTTTTTGGAAGCCAGAGAATCTCCCTGATTTGGTCATGTTATATGACCAATATACACTTTACCTTCAAACAAGCATGACTCTACTAATGCCTCCTCTGAACCCTCCCCTTGTCGCCTGTCTCTGTCTTTCATTCAATCACATCCAAGAGGTTTTCATTTGGTTCTTCTCTTTGGCAGGGTCGTAGCTCTGAAAGACACTAGGAAACTGTACACCCTCTCCAACCTCTCTCCCTGTCTGGGTCTTTCTGTTTTTCTCTTATCCACAACCTCTCTTAAATGATGTAAGTTTCAGGGAGGAATGTAGCCTTCCTAGCCAGGGGTCTAGCAATGGGTTTCACATGGACTTAGAAAAATGTGGATTTCATTCATTCATATTTCACTCATTTCATGTGTCCATGAGTTCATGTGTCCGGTTGTAGTCTTGGACCCTGTAAATTTCATTCTGCTTTCAAAGGCATCTTGTGGTCTCTCTCCAGTCTTAGATGAAGCATGTGCCAAGGGAAAAGCCTTTTTAGGAGAGTCACACCTGGATATCGAGTAGTGTTGGACCCAAAACATGGGGAAAAGTGTCCAGGCCTGTTGAGAAGTCTGCACATGAGCGCTTAGTTCCTCCTGCCTTCTGTCTTCTAGATGAATGCTACTGTGTGGATGACGAGTTTGCCTGCCCCACCCTCTGCATGTGGAAACTATGCCTCCATTGATTATAACACGTTGCATGTGTGACTCTTAGAGGGGTTGGCACATTGACTACAGTGAAGAAGATTTTTTTTTCTTAACTTCCTTAATGTAATGATCTATATTCCTTACAGTATTTATGTAATTTCTCTTGTTGCAGATTTACTGTATGTCAAGGCAGTTAGTTCCCTTACAGCAAAACTTTTTTTGGATTTAAGCTCCCTTCATCGTGAGGTCTTTTTCCCAAGCTAAAATTTTCCTAGTGTTGGTGCTGCCTCTCATGAAAACATTTTTGGTTTCTCATTTGCATGTCCTATAACATTTTGCTACTTGTTTATCTGAAAAAAAGAAAACTGTGAATTCATCCTGCTGGTGCCTTGTAGCTATAATTTAGTGTAGGTGTTCTGCAGTAGCGCAGTGTCTCACAGACGCGCTGTTACCTTGTTTTTTTTCCCTCCTGCAGGGGTCCATCATTAGCAGTCCACACACACGAAGGAGAGCCAACACGCCTCGTGAGAGCGTGCCCCGCGGCCATCCGTCCATCCCCAACTCAGCATCGACTTCCATCCTCGGGTCGCTCTTTGGCAGCAAGCGAGGGAAACCGCCGTCTCAGAGCCACCCTCCTTTCCCCCAACCTGGTCACCCCACTCTCATATCGCACAAGCCCCACCCGACCAACCTGCATCACACGGCGCAGGTGGTGCACACAGTGCAGACCCAACACCACGGCCACCATCCCCAGTACTGCCCGCAGAATCCCCCGCCTTACCACCACCACCACCACTACCACCCCCCACCTCACACGCAGTACCACCAGCACCCAGCCTACTCCTCACATGCACACCAACACGGCCATTCGCAGCACGGCCATTACAGCCAGCATTCCCACCACACCTCGCACTCGCAGCACTCTCACCACCACAGTCAGCAAGTGGGTTCGGCGCCTGGCGGACCCAAACCCAAACACAGTGGCATCAGCACCGTAGTGTGATGCTCCTAACTCAGAGAGGAGAAGCAAGGAGGGAACTTATTGAAGAAGGGACATTTGCTTACACCAAAGGGACTGACAGCATAACTCTATGGCCTGTCCACTGTGTTTCTGCTGCTGTGATGGAAACCAATCACATGCAGCCACCTTTTTTCACTTCCAGGTCCAATAAATATATGCAGGATGGATATTGGACTCAAATCTTCCACTAAGGGCCTTTACTAGTTTGCCTGATCAGGGACTTTGGTCCCATCGGGGTTTTGGGTGTGCTGGGTATGGGTGGGGTTCTGCACAGGAAGATGCTCTTTGTTTTCTACAAACACCACCCGGCCGTGACAGCTGAGGAGAAAATAGGCTTTCTCACCAAGGTTCTCCCTGCTGCTCCATTCCCTCTATAACCTGTCTTACCTTCACGTAACCACGGGGAAAAGATGGCCTGAGACAAAAACTCAGCTGACTGTTTTCTCTGTCGCAATGACATAATTTGTCATGCTCAGCCTTTAGGAAGTCAGTTTTTCAAATCTTTGGTTTTGCGGATCCCAACATCATCTGAATGCTATTTGTTGTTGCCTCCTGTAGAGCTCATATGTAGTGAAAAACCTAGATGACTAAATTAAATCAAAGGACAGGTGAAGAACTTGACTGAGTCAGTCATAGTAGTTCTAGTGCTGTATTTACTGTAGATGACAGCTATATGTGTTGTCTCCTAGCTCTCATAAATAAATGTGCCAATTATTAATGCATAATCTATTTAGTCAAGACTTCATGTACAGTATATTGTGTGTAAAGTAATTTGTAAGATTATACTTACAATTATTATCAGCAAAAATGAACTTTATCAGTATTATACTGACTCTATGGTAACAGGATGTAGATCTGAAAGGAGTGAACTCCCATTTAGTCCGGCCGTTAATCTATTCTGGAATTTCTGCCTTTCCAAATGGATTAGAAAGAGTCTCTGGATGGCAGCTGTTGCATATGGGCCTCAAAATGCTGTGTAGTCACAGCTGAAGCCTCAAAGCAGACTTCACTTGTCAACTTTAGGAGCCGATAAAGTAGGTCGTTCGTTAGCTCTGCTTCCTTCTAATATTGTGGCTGCATAAGACGTAACGTAGTGAAGAATAACAGCGAAAAGGGCATTTCCAATGCCACGTGGCTCTGTTTCTGTTACAAAAGCAAAGTGCTGGACATGTTAAGTCTGTTGCCTTTAACATGTGCAACATCTGCCTCCTTGACTCTCAAAATCAGAAACATTTCTTAGCTCTTCTTTTTGCCTTGTTTAGAATATTTTTTTATTCACCAAGATTCGGTGAGTGAATAAAATCAGTTCTTACATAGTGAAGTATTTTTTCATCTTTTTTTCTATTATATGTGCAATATCTTTGTACTGATTTTGTACATTAAGAACAAGCAAGGTGTCCCTCCTATCTGTGCATTTTTCGTGTCGCGTCATTATTTATTTATTTCGGTTTTTTGACCCCTGTCAAGAGTCTTTTCTCAGTAAATTAATGTCTGGCTGTCCTCACGGTCTCATTAGAGGTACAGACTTGGAGTTCAGTGGAATGTCAAGTAAGTGATAATTTTGCATGTAATGTTGTTGATGTGAGGCTATCCTCTGCACATTGTATAACAAGTCAGTGTTACCATAGCAAGTTTAAGTGCAATCATGTTCAGAAAATGCAGACTTGTACTGAAAGTGGAGGTCTCTTATCTTGTTGTCCAGGAACAAGATTCAGGTGAAAAAAGAAAAATCTTTTTTTTTTTTTCATTCAAAAAAAAAAAAAAAAAAAAAATATATATATATATATATATATAATACTTACACAGTTCACAGTGGAAAGAAGAATGTGTGTATATATTTTAATAAAAGGGAATATACTTCTCCTTGGGCTGAACAGAAATATTTTGCTGGATAAGCACATTTGAAAGAACACTTTCATTTTTTTCAGGAAATGCAGTTACAATATACAAAAATGCAAACTGAAGAAACAAACTGGGTATATGTAAAGAATAACTTTCTACATTCTACAAATAAAAGTCTATTCTAGTGTGTAAATTAGTGACAGTAAACTGTTTGTCCCGATATTCAGGTTGTAAATGTATTTTAACATTCACGAAGAAAAACCATCGCCATAAGTCAGGCTTATTCTCACACGTTTGTACTCATGTGAATTAAGACGGACATATCACATACTGGACATTAATGATCAGCTGAATGTGTCGCTCCACTGATATCATATCTTTGCTATAACTCTGATATCTTGGGATGATTTGAAACTGTTTAATCTGTTTATTTTTTGGTGTGTGCTGGAGTTCTTCAAATGTCTACAGTCATTCTTTGCGAGAAAGTACCCCGGCAATGCACTGCATGGATCTGATGCATCATGTGTCCTATTCACTGTGAGCTAATGGGGGGAGACAAAAAAAAAAAAAAAGTTGGCCTATGAATTTTGACTTCTCCTTTGGTTTTGATTAGGTTGGAATTTTCAGATGTTGATGTGTTCTTGTTGTTCCATGTTAGCCTGGTAGTTACTAAAGCTCAGCATGCATTTCATCAACAAAGCCATTGTGTAAATTATAAACATGAAGAACATTGCACTTCCTTCGCTGAGGGCTTTCATTGTGTAAATATGGGATTTTGATGTGCAAACTGATGAGCTGCTTGGCTTAGAGGGTTTATCTTTATGAAGCTGTTAAGGGACCAAGACTGGGGCTTAAAGGAGATGTACATAATGTGTATATGATCAGTACTCTATTCTCAAGTTAAGATCAGGATGTATATACATCACCTCATGGATGGATATGAGGGGTGATATATGAACATATCGACTGTCTCTGCCTCCAGCAGTGGTGAACTGACATTTGCTGTAGAAATCAAAAACAGACTGTTAGGAAGTTTCCTGCCATTTACATCCAGCTCTCTTTCCATACGTACAACCCAGCGTACACACAGACAGATGACACACATCCTGCTGCAAGCTGTTCAGTCTGGCGTGAGACACATTTTAAAAAAAGGAGGAGAGAGGAATGGCCTCATTTATATGTGCATTCTGTTTGTACAGTGAGTAGTGAGTCAGTAAGACCCCAGTTATTGTAAAACTTCAACTGTGACAATGTTGAACGCAAAATAAACAAATATATGACTTATGGTACACGTGTGTCGTTTGATTTTTATTAACCATGGAGTCACAACAGTCTGTCTTTGGAAATCAGAAGGAAAGAGACTCTTTTCTTCCCCCTTTTTTTGGGCCGGGCATTTCACATTAGGGTCTTATCATTAGCCTCTCATATCTCCCAATTCCAGACTTTCCACTAGAGTTTAGGTGTTTCCACTAGAGGGCATGAATAAAAATGACATGAGATCTGAAAATCTGTGCCATGACACCACCTATGGGTGAAAAGTATACACAGTTCTCACGAGGACCGGCCTGTGAAAATGGTTGTGCCTACACTTACCTTTCAGCTTTAAACCAGTTTTGTAAATCTGTGAACATGACCTCCCCCCCTTTTATTTTTTTCTTGAATCAATGGTATTCAGCCTCACTGTCCATTCTGCTTTGTAGCTCAACATTTCCAGTGTTTTCTCCTTGGCCTCGAGCTCAAACAGTGTAAGGTTTCCCAAAATTTTCTTTCTAATCTTCACAAAGCTTTTCATGCTCAGAGCTGTAATTTGCTGCAAAATGCCCCCCCCCTGCCCTCAGCACCGCCGTGGACGTTAGTAATAAGCACTCTGTGGGAAAGTTTCAGATGGCCCCGCCACTATTTTAGTAGATAAACTCTTATCTCTTTTAAGCAGATGGATTTTCTTCATGTCGTAGGCGCTATAACAGTTTGTCATTGGTGGAATCCTCAAACTGATGCCGTTCTGTATTACGCGCGTGATTATTGTGAGCTTCGCAGCACATCGGTTACAAAACAGGGATACCTCGACATGGGGAGCATTTCTGAAATATTCTCGGGCTTGGATTTTGCACTGGACTAGGACGGTGGCAGTATGATGACATTTAAAGATGACTGGCACTCTGGAAGGTTTGTAAATTTTATATATGTATATTTAATGGGAGCTTATTCCTTAATATTTTTTTTCTAAAACTTGAGGCTATCCATGAACAATTGAATTCACCTTACACATTATTTCACTCATACACATTAAAATTTCGGTCTCTATAGCATCTTCTAAACCATTTTACATTAGACATTTTCACATTAAGCAGTTTTATTGTACTTCAATCTTTTTCTGATCCTATAGGAAGATCTTCAGTTTGAGCTTAGTGTTCTTCCACCTCCTGGTAACACACAGTATCATTGAGCCTTGCCACTGTTCAACCCTCGGGCCTGCTGGACTGGTAGTTAACTGCAGCTCTTTAAACCTTGTGGAGGTGCCTAATCTGCCCTCCGACACCACAGAGCTCCATTTGCAGAACAACCGGCTCACCTCGGTGTCTCCAGGCCTGTTTGACAGATTTACTGGGCTGAACAAGGTTTCCCTGTCCAAGAACCCTTTCCACTGTGATTGTCAAATTCACTACCTGAGGAACTGGTTGCTGAAGAACAGGGCTATTGTTTTAAAGGAGCCACTTTGCGTCACTCCAAGCTCTGTGGCTAACAAAGCCATCACTGAACTTAGTGACGACTACTTTTCTCACTGCGCTGTTGCAAACTGCACTAATGGGATATACAACATCATAATAGGAGTAGCGCTATGCTGCCTCATTATTCTGCTGCTGTGGAGCTTGAGTCTGGCCAGAAATTCCAATTTCACTCTGGATATAGATGAGAGACACTCAGGATTCGAGGCCGACTCCCTACGTTCACTGAAGCCCAAACACAGGAAGAGACTGCACACTGGACTATCAGAGGTCAGTGTCGACTCAGAGTCTCTCGGTGATACGGAGGATCTAGAAAGGCCGCTTCTCAACATGGAGTTACTGCCACAAGTTTTGGATGCGTTGCACAAGAAGCACAATATAAAGATAAAGGCTACCTGAGTGACCTCTGTCCACTACAGTTACTCCTAAAGATTAAAGGGTACCCTAAAATATCCTGGCTTTTTAAAATAAAATGCACATAATAGTAGCCATTGGCTTGCTTGCCTTAATCATTTTTTTTAATAAATAAAAATCCCCTGCTGGTAAGTGTCTTGTCCTTGACTTTTCACTGTCTTTTATTCATGTTTTCACACCTTAAACTATAACAGACCCTTAATTTTCCTTTAGATCCTGCAGGATTAAACTCTGAACATTTTGGTTATTTTGTAGATGATGCATCAAAAGTCAGTTTTTTTTAAGTCATCTGGTCAATATTGAACTAGGTCATGTTTTAGTGGAGTATACTACACTCTTTAGTCATTATCACCCAGTTGCGCAATTTACAAATCATTTGAACTCTCTGCTCCTTTGGCCACCGCATGTAGGTCCAAGTCCAAACCAATGCATTTCAGCTTTTAGCTTCTCCAACAAAACAAGGGCAAAATCTTTCATGAGTCAGCAAACAAGAATTCCTCAGGGAGACACATTTTGTTGCTTTGTTTTCTTATAATGCTGTTTGCTTTTAATCAGAGAGATCTTTAAACATTTGACATTTTTAAATGCACCAGAACATTTTCTGACTTGTTGTGCGAAAGTTGTTCATTACAGTTACTCTAACCTTACTCTGACCCTAACACATTTATCGGTCTGCTCAAAAAATTAAGCGAACGCTTGAAAAACACATATCGGCTCTTTAAATATTCAAGTTGAAACATACACACATACTAACAGACACTGCGTAACATCTTGAGAGCAAAATCAAATGACTCATTGGAAACCGAAATCATCAACCCCCTCGTGTGCTAGATTGAAAATTACACCAAAAAGCAAAGTTAAAAACTGTTCTCCTAGTTTTTTGAGCAGTATTTACATACAGTATACACGTATAAATTTGTCTTACAAGTGGTCTGTCAGTTATACTAAGAATGACCTTCTAAATTATAACAACCATGTTATGGAAGGATGATATTGTAACACAAAGGCTGATCTGTGCAAAAACTGGTCAAGGCTGTCGAAACTAAAACTGTAAAGACAGTGCTATTAGAGGAAAAAATTGCACATCAAACAGTTGTTTTAAAGATACAAGAATTACTCTCATATTCATGCATAGATTTACCATGACAAATGGGTAAACAAATGGCTAAAAATGCAATAACAAAAGGTCACCGTAAGAATAAAGATTAAATGTTAATATGCTTCTTAAAAACACTGTCATTAGCTTGTAAATAAATATAGGATGGCTTCAGGGTTTGTAACAATCTAGAACAGTAGTTTTATCTAACAAAGATACTTAATAAGGTCAAATAAGGCAGTTCTTACACATTTCCTTATTGGAAAAAAAAAAAAAAAAAAAAAGAAATAGGTAATGACTATCAAAAAAACAACCGTTATGTAATTTTTTTTTTCCTCTGAAATCTCCTTTATTGTTAAAATTTTAGATGACCTATATTATGTCAATGCCCTGTCAGGTTTTTAAACAAAGTCCACAGTGTTAGGCTTCTAGAGGTCTGAACATGAAGTGGTACTACCAGTTTAATGCTCGCTTTCCCCCCCTTTCCCCCTACTTGGATCTCCACGACCACACGAAGCCTGTTGGCTCGAAATACTACTGAGGCACAAACTTTTCTTGCTCAAAGATGAGATCAACAGCTTCTGCCACATCCTGCACGATATGGCCTGGCTCCACGAGACCAGGGTCAAATATGAAGTCCCGGTGCCCGTGGAACACAGTCTCCTTGATGCAGTGATTTGCATCAGACGGCACCTCTGCATTGGGGTTATACACCCCTGTACAGACTAGGACAGACTTACAGGATGTAGCAGAGGGCAGAGCGAGCTCGCTTTCCCACAGGCTGTCAATCTCTTCCTCCCTGGGCACCGCCGTGGTGGACCCAGTGGCAGCCACCATCTTAGCAACAGCTTTGGGGTTTTTTCTTGCAACCCTCTCCTCCAGGTAACGGTTGTACAGATTGGCTCCATAGATGTCAGTCATGAGGTTATCCCTAAAAATGCAGAAGAAAAGGGTATTACTCTGTGCCCCAGGCAGCATGCATTAGGTTGACCTATATATCAGTACGTGTTGAAATGTGTGGGGGTTTTTCCTGCTGCTGAGTGCAAGTCATATGAATTAGAACAAACCATCAGCTAAAAAAAAAGCTGAAGTGAAACATGCAAGTCCCCAAATTAAAGCATGACAGAATGACATGCTAACTAACACACATCAGCATTTAAAAGCGAACAGTTTTCTCACCAAAATATTGAGCAACATTTCAGTAAAATCTTTTTCTTTGATAGCCTATCTGTCTATCAGACATCATGATAAGTGAGTTCTGGTCTTATGTTAAGTATAAAGGCAAAACAGAGTTAAAAGCTGGTGTCTCACCCTATAGCATATAGGGAAGTAATGGGAAGTTCCCACTGCCTCTGCATGGCCTGGCTTCTGATGAGGTACTCTGCAAAATGGTAAGTCAGCTCACTGGGTTTTCCCATAAGAGCCTCATACTTCAGATCTTTGCCGGTTATCTTCTTGTAGATGTTCTCTAGGCACACAAGAAATGTTCCATGGCCAAACCTGGAACAAAATAAGACGGTGGAAGACAGATATGTCAGTACACTGATTTGATTATTTGAAAGACTGTTTTAGTTTCTTAAGTACAATTTATTTAAAACATTTTAAATAAAAAGACAGATTTTTATAACGTTTACCGAGGAGAATGTGCCTCAGCCATCCACATGAGGTCCATGTTGCAGGCCAGCAGGGGAAGGTGAGGAGTGTTTTGGGGTTGGTGACTACTACTGAGGTTACCATTGGTCAACAGAATGTCAACTATCAGCTGCAGGTTGGTTTCCCATCGGATCGGCTCGCCGAACAAAACCACAGCTGTGTGTGAAATTCAAAGATTAGAACAGCGTTCATCAAAATTGCAAGAATTTCAAAACTACCAAAGCAGATGTTAGTAAGTGTACCATGTCAATGACAAAAGATAAACGTTTAATTTGAGAAGCGCTAACTGTTTTTACCTTCAATTTTAGGAAGGCTGACAACGGGATTGGACTAAATTTAAAGAAGGGAAATTAAAGTTATGACACTGTACATGACATTATATTATGCATATCTCCAACATCATGTTTGTGCACCAGATTGTAAAATCTCACCGGCAATTTTGGTCTCCTGTTGTGATCCACCATGTCCAGCAATGGGTACGATTCTCTTAGCATATCAATACTGATTACATTCTTAAAGCCCACACTAAAGACAAAATGTTAAGGAGAAATGAAGAAGTAATATTCAAGTTTAAATGTAAATATATAAATTATATTGTAAAATTCAAACAAAGCAGAGTTCTAGGATACTTTTTAGCAATTTCCAGGACAGGTCCTTGTCCTGACACCAAGACACATTTGTCATGGAACTTCTTAAACATCCTCAGGGGACTATGGGACATGATAACTTGGTCTTGTGTGATCTGAAAATAGAACAGTTGTAGTGAGGTTAATAGCAAAGGAGTCAGGTGAGACCAAATTATCCAAAAATAATCAGAGCTAAAACGTAACAACTTAAGTTTCAGTACTGTGCACAAGTCTCAAGCCACCACCCATTTCTTTACATTTTGCTTCCAAAGAACCAGATTTTCTTGTAAATTTTTAAAGTGGTCTTGAACAATAGTGCTCCAGCCTTTCCAAAAGTCTTTCAAAGTTTTTCTTTGAACATTGACTTCTTTTTTACTCATTTTCAGTCCAGTCCTTTTACCTGAACATTTCCAAAATAATAATTATTGTCGTTGTTTGTTAAGCCACTTAACACTGACCTTTAAATCATTCATTCAAGAAATAAAAAAAGGACTGAACTCAAGAGATGAACTAGTGTTTTACATCTACAAGTTAGCAAAAGGACAATTTTCAGTCTTCAGGCTATGCTGAAAAACAAAAAGGTGGCGATAGCAAATATTGACTTTAAAGCTTGTTAGAATTGTACAAACTCTGTACAAACACGTGTGTTTGTGCGTCTTTCAATAAAATTATGCATCCATTTATTATTTTATTATTTATTAAAAAATGAGGGGAAACTGAAAAAGTTTTGAATGCACTGCATGCACACACCAAAGAGCAGGGGATACACCCTTAACACCATTAAAACTTGCATAGGAATTTAAAACTCACAGGCACTCCCAGGATGTGAGAGAGCTGGTCCGCTTTTGTTTGTCTGAGGCAATTCCCTGCATTTGTGACAAAAACGACTGGCACCACAAACTGTCCCTGAGAGTTGACCAACTTCTCAAATGCTTTTGTTGCCGCAGGGATTGGCATCCTCCCTCTGACAAGCACGCCATCAATGTCGAACAACAGCCCAAACCTTGGCTGTGGCTGCAGAAGGGAAGGACAGACACACACTGATCAGCCAAACAAATAAGCACTTTTTCACCTGGGGAAACAACATGAGTGATTAATAGCAGACAAGTGAAGTAGAATAAGGGTTCACTGAATAACCAATGGGTTTGAATTATGTCTTAAAGAGAATAATCTATTACTGTGCATAGTATTACATTTCCAATGACACTGATCATTTATCATTTTACATAACTTAATTCTTTGTAGGCAATCATCATCATCGTGTAATAATGATAACAACTGTTTTGTATTTGACGTCAACAGGGAAGACAGGAATCTATGTGAGAATTGCTATGGTGACACAGCAGTACACAGGCCTGTTAGGTTACACTGTTAGCATATTACAATCAATCTTAAAATAACCCAAACCCCAAATTTCTTTCCCCCCGCTGGAGCTGGGACCAATTAAAACAAATAAAGAACACAGTGTATCAGTGGTTGTTTTTCTCATGGGGGGGGGGGCAAAAATACAGCGAGCTACATCTGCTGCTGCCCCTGATGTCAGCGCCCCTGTTGTTTCATCCCTGAGCGCATCCACAGCTGAGAAAGTTGCGAGCAACCCCGCACGCCACGTCGATTCGATACATTGTAACAAAAAACAATCCGAGAGAACAACAAACAAAGTACCGCCTTGTTATCAGTGTCAACGACATGTTGTTTGCCTGAGCCCGAAGCAACAGCAACAGCTCGAACCGTACCTTGCTATTAGACTGAGTTCCGCAAAGCCCGCACCGAGAACCGACAATCCCAGCTTTACGACTGGCTTGGCGGTTACTCAGGGTGTACAAACCCCGGTAAAACGGCAGGAGTCCCCTCATCTCCTTTACTTACCCACCGGGTTAATGAAGAAAAAAAAATAGACAATAATGTATAAATCTGAACCCCTTAAGAAGCGTGAGCCGGCTCGCACCGGCCGCGCTCGCTGGCTGGCTGTTTGGGCTTGTTTTCTCTCATATATTTTCTCGCCTATAATTTGACTGGTTGAGACCCGATGACGACATATGAGGAGTAGGAGGGTCTTTTGCTGCATCTCTGCCGGAAGGAGCTGCATCTGCACCGCAACCCCCGCTGCCATTTTAGACACCGAGGTGGAGCTTTCCATTTGTTGTACGCACAAGACACGCATGGATCACAGGGGCCGCAGAGCAAAGACAAAATAGGAGAACTCATTGATCACCGCTTCTTGTCATTCCAGATCAAGTATATGTAGAGCAGAGAGCTCAAAATGGGTGCGGATGAATCTTATTTAGCAATGACAAACACAAATAGCTCGGTTTAGTTGCTGATGTCACATGCAGGAGTATGTCGAGTCCAAAAATTGCCAGGAATGTGCTGCAGGAAGCCTGATAGGCAAAATTAACCCATCCAGTGAGAAAGTGTTTAACCATTTCTTAGTGGAATAAATAAATATGTCTGCTCATGTTAATCACATAATTTTCTGGATGTAATGCTGCAGATGTTTTGTAACTGCAGACTAACAAAATGTCTAGATTAATATAAAATAAAAATACAAGGTCCAGCTTTGCATGTTGTTTAATCCCACAGTAATCTGTAGGTTATCTAGCAGATAATCCTTTATTTGAACTTCTAGGACACAAGCAGCAGCTCAAAAGTTATCAGCGTCCCACTTCTTGCACAAGATGTTCAGATGATTTGAGAACAGAAACATCTGTAAAGATAAAGCCTGGCAAAACGAGCTGTGGTAAATACTGGGTGTATTGCAAAAGAAATCAGACAAGAAGATCCTCCCCGTGCTCCTCCAGCTTTATTGATAGTTTAAAATTACACTTCTATTTTCTAGGACTTCAGTTGCACTTTCCTTCCGACTTAAAAACTGAGTACAAGCAAATGGTATTTATACAGTAGTCTAAGTGATATTGTACAAAAATAACATTTTTGATTTTCTGTGAAAACATTTTTCATTCCCAAATAACTCCTAATTCTGCCGTTCTGACAACTGTTGATGTTAAGTTTTGCCAAGGTAAAAAACAAAAAATTCCAAAGCCATTTTTAAAAGGAAAAGTCTGCCTTGGACTACCGTGTTACTTAAATTGTAAACAGATTTCTATAAAAGAGCATGTTTCTTTTAACAACTCCAAAATTTTTATATCTTAGTAATATAACATGTAGTTTGTTATCGCCCACTTAGCTGCTGTAGGGCTGAAATGCATCATGTTATGAACTGTTTCCATGTCATACTCTCTTGGCCAACTCATATCCCACTAAAACAAACCAAAATAACCATACATGGAAGTTTGGTTTCCATTTACTCCCTTCTTCTATCTCATTTTACTGAGATACACTTCCACAAGCTCAGAGGTCCTATAGATTCCCATATGTTTAGTCCCGTTTATTCATCTCTGGTCACCAGTGGCTTGGAAAGGGGGGTTCTTTAACAAAGCATTATACATAACACCGCTACCAAACTAAAACATTTTTTGTATTGAATGCAGAAAGATATTTTTTTCACCCCTTTCTTTGTATTACATGTCGAGAGGCTCACTGGCCTGGGACTAGCCTCTGTTAGCCAACCTTTGGCCAGTGAAGAGGATTCAGAGAAAATAATACAACCAACCATCAATCTGAAAAAAGGAGGGGCAACAGAGGGCACTGATTATGCGGTGGCTTCAATGGTGCACTCTTTTGCCAGGTGGCCTGCCTTTCCGCAGTTGTAGCAGTTAGTCTCGCTTGCTTTACTGCAGTGTACAGCAACGTGACCAATCTCACCACACCTGAAAAAGAAAGAATTTGGTGAGTGCGATAAAAGCGGACTCTAAAATTAACACAGAACCCAAGTATACCTAAAGATTAGAATTGGAGGGCTTCAAAATAGTAGAAATGTTGTCAAACTATAGGACCAAGCGTGCTTCTCCTAACAGAACCATACTTACCTGTAACATTTCACCTTATCGCACAGCTTCTGGATGTGGCCAAACCCACCGCAGGAGTAGCACTTCTGCTCATTGGCGTGATCGCAGTCACGGGCCATGTGACCAGCTTTCCCGCAAGTGTAGCAGAGCTGCTCTCTCTCCTTTTTGGGCTCCTTGCAGTCCCGGGAAATGTGACCACTCCTGTGGCAGTTGTAGCACGCTGGGGAAAAATTGAAACAGTTTGACATTAAAAAAAATGATAAAAAAAAAACATTTCTGGGAAAAATCGGTACCAAGTAAAACTGAATTGAAGAAAAACAAATGGAATTCACACCATCCTCAGTTTGGTCACAGTCCCTGGCCATGTGTCCTTGGTCTCCGCACCGATAACAGAACAGCTCTGTAATGACACAGATAGATAAGCAAAGCAGAAAACTACAAGAATTGAGTTTTTCCTTTCATTTTCACCCATGCCTTCTATAATTAAATCCAGTTTATATTGGGTGTGGCAAGAATAGTATAGTACCCTTGCCTCGTCCTCGTCCCCTGCCACGGCCACGCGAACCACTGGCATTAGGGCAGTGCTTGACCCAATGTCCAGAGCGGCCACATCCAAAGCACTCACTGTTGCTGCTCATCTCCATTACCTTGAAGAAAAAACAAAAAAACAGAAATTAGTTAACACATCGTTTCATGTACTCAATGATCCTTATGAACACTGACTTTCAACTGTTTTTCAGTTGTTCATGTTAGCTTTTGCATTAGTTTCAACAAAGACACCCCCCCCCCCCCCCCCCTTGGAGAATGTGGCTATCATCTTTGGCACTCTCCAAACTTCCAGTTTTGATGTGACCATCAAGTCCAACTTAAGTCTAACCTCTGAGAGGTACATGTATGGACATTGTAGATGAAAGAAATGCCCTTTACTGGTGCTAAATTTGGATACCAGTTTGTGTTACATTCTATAGATCACAGTTTAAGTTTAGAATGAAGTTTAAATGTGAAATCTGCACATTAATCTAAATCCATCTCTATGTGCAGACCACTATTTCACATTTAGATTATCAAAAAATCTTGCAATTTAATTGATGAAACAATTTAAGGCTAAAGAAAAAATTCTGTCACAAGTACCTAACATCAAAAATTACATGAATATAACAAAAATAATAATGATTTTCAAGGGTGGTCAAAGTAGGCTAACTCTTATTGTCTCATGTTTAAAATTGCTTATGCCAGAGTCAAACACCTTTACATCACAACTGAAGCACAGTTACTACAGGAGTCATTCTAGTATAATGACTACCAGGGGGAGGGGGGGAATCTAATCTAAAAATCAAACAATAGTTGTTGTTTTTTTTTCTTCTTCTGCCAAGCTCTAGTCTATCATAACTGACCACCAGACTACACTACTAAGCTAACTTACAAGGCTTCCTCAGCGGGATCATGCTGTAATTGCCCTAGGTCAAACTTCTGTTTGCTGATAGTGCTGAAGACATCAAATCAGGAAGAATGTGAGTTAATGAGTAATCAATTCTCCCGTATTACCCACCCCAAAAGAAGACCTGGGGCAACCTAATGAGTCAGATAGATTTTATTGACTTTGCATACAGTGAAGCTTGTTTCTTTTTTGTTTTACTGTCCATCCAGGTGTCCGTCCCACTTCAACTTTCGTCACTAAACGCCTTCTAAAATTTCGTATAACGTTTATCTACGGGCCACATGGGGACACCCAACGCGCCTCGATTTGATGGAGAAAGCCGTGATGAAGTAATCCTCGTTAAAACAATCAATTTAATGCCACCCACTGCAGACTGCTACGTAAATAACCACGAAAGCATGCTTACTTGGAAAGCTAGCTTCAGAGGCCAGCATGTCGCATCGTTGATTTGTTGATTTAACGCCTTCAATGATACCAGCAAACTCGAGGTACAAACAATAGCACGATAACTCGAGTCGTTAAAAAACAAACAAACTGTATGCCTGTTAAATGTACATATCTGACTACATGTTTCAGAAATATTTTGCGCTTCCAAAACAGAAATCAAATGCCAAAGGTTGAAGCTACGCTAACACGGGCCTAGTCACGTTGATTTTTCTGCGTACTCGCGAGACACCAATGCTGCTGGCTAGCACATGCTAGCACACCACCTCACGACCACGATCAAGAAGCACGGTTCAGTCGACGATCAGTCCTCTTTCCCCATATAGAAAAGTGTCTCACCCACTGTTATAGCGATACATTTTCACAATACATTGTTTTCGCAGGGATTTCAGTAAATTTACCATAAGTATAAAATTTCCCGCGCAGGGCGCAAACACCAAAGTCGTTGTGACGAGCTAGCATTAGCGGGCCTGACCAAGATCCCGACGCTTCGTTAGTGAATCTAAACTAAACCAGTGCGTATTTTAGAAAAAAGAAATTCGATTAAACGCTCAAGTAACGGTTAACATCAATCTTAACATGCCTTCGTTTCAAAGTTAAAAGATATACAACGTAAATTGATGAAAGTATTTTTAATGTCGTTTTATTGCTTACCTTGATGGCTACCTAGCTATGTCAGTGTTTACGCCTCCTTCTTTGCGCTACATGCGGTGCGAGCAGGAGTTCCTGAATTGTCATTCACCGTATCCATTAAAAGCTCACACAGTCATTGGTCAACTACTCTGCGAGCGGCCAATCACACATGAGAGGCTCTGGACACCGCCTCTATGAATCAGCCAATCGTGGCTTTAGAACGGTCCCTTTTCCCTTAATCGACTGACCTTATTTTTTCCCCCCTCATCATGTTCAACATTTAAAAGCTTCTTAAAACAAACGCTAGAGAATGTTATAGTCTTCGCTTTACCTGCACTACACTTCTCACACTACCACTGCGACTGCAATACAACACAGTGCTTTTATTAACTATTAATAGGACGTTCTTCAAAAATTAACCACATGTGAGAGTCACAGCATGGATACAGTTAGCTTGCCCATACAAAATGCTCACAGTTCTTCACATTTAATCTGGAAACTGAAAAGGTTTCTACGTGACAGTTTTTATTTATCATCTTGCTTCAGTTTACTGAGGTTAATTTGCCTATAGGACTCTGAGCAAGTTAAAAACTGGTTGGTCTGGATGTCCCCATAGGCCATATCTAAATAAAAAAGTAAGTACAGCCTTTGCTCTCACAATATTTAACAAAAATGTTGGCTGTACATGTATGCCCCTATCATAGAGACTTGAGCAGTTTGATTTAACACAACTTAAATTGACATTAGCTGAGAAAGATTTCAGAAGCAGCTTTGTTTACAAAATTAATACAATAAGCAATTTAGACATTTGTTAATCCAGGCAGTTGAAAATGTTTAAATGTGTTTGATGTGAATTGGCAAAGACTGGAGTATTGTTGTCATAATCTCTGACTCAGAGCAATCAAGCAACACTGGAATTATCTCAAATTATTTTGCGTTATTAGGTCAATTAAGAGAATAGCACAGTGAATAATAAATATGTTAAAAATGTTACATTACACTAATGTTTTTCTTCTTATTAAGCATATCAGAATTTACTGTTTACAGGCAATCTGTTGTGTTTGTGAGTGCCCAAAGTTAAGAAATGAACATTAACATGTATTTCTGAAAACTTGTAAGGATCTGGGATATGAATGTTATTATCAATAAACCTGTAACACTGATTATGATAAAGAGTACAAGGGTATGTGTTTCAAGCTGGTGATTTCTCATTTGCACAACCCCAGCTCTTCAAAAACTCCTAATTGCATCACATTTTGAATACAGGGTAACTGATAGAGAGACAATCTGTGGGAGCTGCAAGCATCTCAGCTAACTGGTCTGAGTGCTGTGCCAAATCAATAAGTGGGAAATGCATTCATCTCAGTCTTAAGGTGGCTTTGGTTGTTTGCCTTCAGGGTTGCAATTTCTCTCCTTTCTAGTCTTAATTTTGCAGCTCACAATCTTTACTGGAGATCTGGCAAAATATAACCACCTGTAAAGCATATTTCTGCACAGATTAAGAGAATTTTAATATATCTCACTGACTGATAAACTGTGCTCCTATTGTATGTGGAGTGGGGTACCTTAAAATGATCCACAATGACAAAGCCCTGCCCTCATCTTCACAGAAACAGTATTCGGTGTTTCTGTTACTTGTTGGGTTGAATATCTGTCATTTTCAGAAAAGAAGACCTCGTTGGAAAGTTACATATGAGAACTGAAAGTAGGGTTTACTGTTGAACTGGATTATGGATGGTAGGTTTTTGATTTTGTTGTTTGACTAAAATAATCTGCTAGTGCTATATGAAAACAACACGAGGATGCTTAATCAACCACTGACTGGAACGTGTCAACTACAGCTTGCTCAAAAGACCTTATGAACCATCTGTGATTAGGACACCTCAGGGGACCCAGACCTGGAAGCAACAGAGATGGTGAACACATGGTGAGTTCGATACTGTCATAATGTACTACTTTGGGTAGGATGAAGTGGCGGTGTTAGATCATAAGAAACAGCTGGGATGTTTGAAAAGCATATTAAAATCTAATAGAAATAAAACAATGACGCATTTCTGTCCAGCACATTATAAGTGAGATTTGGTTTTTTTGTATTAGTTAAATTTTTTTTAATAGCTGCAGCCTGCATGGCTTACCACAAGACTCCATTGTCCTTTTTGCCACATAAGTATAAGAATTTTAGCATTAAGAGGTGAAAAGACTATACAATTATGTCCAGGTCTACAAAATTGCACTGCCCCAAAGTCTCCAGATGATGGTGCCCTTGGAGAGGATTACTCCTTCACACCAAACCGGTAGTGGGCCTTTTCGCTTGCTTTTCAAAAGATACTTTTGCGAAAACTTTAAAATAATAATAATAATTTAAATGCATGTTAATTTTTCATGCGCAGTACCATTTGAGGAAAAGAAAAAACATGTTTTTGCAAGTATGAGCTCTCCGCACGATAGTATGAAAGGTGGCGTAAGCTGCACAATATGGCTACAAAGTATCTTATATGTAATGATATTGCGAACCCAGTAGATTCAGATATAATCATACTCACTCTTTTATGAGCACAAAAAACGACAATACCAGTAAAGTGGGAGGGCTTAGTTTGTGCTGTAGTTGCGCAGTGTGAGTGATGCTTGCAACTCTTGATATGACTGCAAGGTCCTGTTTCAATCAGTGGCGTCAGCCGGACGCACGACACCAACTTAAACTGCTTCACCTTCTTCTCCCGAACAACGTAAATATTGAGCTGCAAAGCGAGGCACTGCGGACCTACTTTTTGTGGGGGGAGGTTTTAATTTGAAAGTGCTTCGCTGGATTTGAAGAATATCCCTCGTCGTGTCACTTTGAGGGTCCGACGGACAGACGGATTTTTTCGCTTTTACCACGAATTGGAGATTAAAAAAAAAAAAAGAAGAGGAAGAAAACTTTTTTTCTTCTCTTATTTTGGGTGGTTAGAAAAGGAGACCCGCCTATGACCTTACCCTCTTACATTAATGCAACATTTACCGGATACAGGGTTATTTGATACAGTGTCTGGATCTTTATCGACTTGGAATTATTCCTCTTTTCTTTGAATGCGTTGCAAATATGATGATGTCACCGAGGCCACTTTTTCCTGAAGTTATGGCGGAGCACAACTTTTTTAACTTCTCATGGTGAGCATATACAGGCTACTGGCCCCTAGCATTGCTACTCTTTGACTCATGTTTGAAGTGCTAACTCTTTAGTTAAAAACGCTTCACCACGACTCGCATTACCAAAGAAATGAATCGTTTGAGCAAGAGAAAATTGAATGGAGGGCGAACGGAGCCGTGCAGTGAAGTTTGACGATATAGTCCGCGTCTGACGGCCTTCAGGCAATTTCATAGTTATAACTGGATCAACCAGGCCTTATAAAACACGTAACTTCTAATAGCTGCTGTAGCAGAACAAAGCACTCACGCACTTCGGTTATAGCCGTACCTCGTCTTTTTCAGCAGCACGTTTTTATTTAATTGGACAAAGTTAAAAACTCAAAAGTCAAGTGATCCCCTCAACCTAATACCTACAAATAATGCTAACCTGTTGAGATTGCTCTCACCTACATTTGCGACTTTGGAGACTTGTCACAGGATCTTATGTGGATGCACCACTGATGTGGGCTTGTGTTGCTTAGACTGTCTTGCTATGAAGACCAGATCAAAGCTGATGGGAGTAAAATCTTAATTATTCTAGATTTGGCAAACACGTTTTCTCTTGAGGCTCTTTCCTGGATGGGTGACAGCACTTGTTTTGGACACAGTTCCAGCAGCATGGTGGGGAAGGTGGCCCAGCCACAGTTCTGCAAGTTCCTGCTTTTCTGTACTTCTGAAAAAAAAAAAAAAAGCCTGTGTACCTGCTGTGACAGCTAACCAGTAACTACTGTAAATGATCTCTTCAGTGCTAACAGGGCTTTGTTTAAGTGATACCACAGAAAATTAGGGTATACCTACTAAATGTGATGACCTGTGTAAAGTGCTATAGTTTGTATTGAAAACAAAGCAGAAGGGGGGCAGTAACCTATTTGTTTGTGATGGGTACATAAACCTTAAGTTGTAAGAAGTAAATTTAAGTCCCAGTTGACATGAAAACTACCCTTTTTTATTTGTTTCAATTCATCCTATGTTGAAATAATTGTGAACCTTGTCTGTAAGTAACTGTGACCGACCCCTGTGAATGCTAGAGATTTTCTTGGTTTTAATATAGTTTTAGCTAGTCTATATTTCTTTTACAAAACTAAATGGCAAGTGATACATTTAAACCAAAATGTGGTTTTCTATAACTCAAATAACCACTAATTAGATGACAACCGAAAGATTCCTTTTACGTTTCCTGTCACACTTTTAGGCATCCTGCTTAGATACCCTTCATATCAGCATTGGGCCTAATCTTGCTATAATCAAAGAAGTCTGCACTCTTTGAGGTTATATTTAGTGATTGCAGCAAAAAAGTTGTCATTGCATTAACCAGTTATGTCTTTGTTGTGGTACCTTTGCATTCTGTGTCACCATTTCATTCAGTTGTAGATGGCATGCACACAAATCAACTGTGCTTGTCTGTATTTAAAAAAACTAAACAAAAAAAAACCCCCATCTTAAACTGCATGGCTGAATGTTTGATTTTCAGTACAAGCAGATTAATACTTAATCCTGTCAGAAAGATTAATGGTCAAGTGCAGCTGATGTCTTTCATGTTCTTTAATTTGCAGGCCTTTACACCTTTCCACTGTCTCCTTAATCTTTTATTTATTCATCTTGTTTATTTTTTTACATTTCAGACTATTGTAAGCACTCGGCTTTACTAATGGCGCACCCTCAGGGAGTGTGGAAGAGCCTGAGCAACGGTTTCGGAATGAAAGACTCTCCGTTTGAGGGCCCCTGCCTTTCTCCGACCATAGTCCAGGGCTATCCCTGCCAGCGTCGCTCCTCAGATGACAGCAAGATGCCCGACTCAAAGGCTAGCAGCACTATCCGTGTCTACCTCCCAAACCAGCAACGCACTGTGGTGAGTTGATTTCCATTAAAGGTGACGTACTGGTGCCTCAGAAAATTTCACCATCATAACTGCAAATTGCAACAGTTCAAAGTATTGCACTGGTATAAAACTACTCATGAACCATCACACATCTTAGCAGGCAAGAAAAAAATAATTGATTTCTTTTTTGGGGGGTATTTTTTTGTCATCTCAGGTAAACGTGCGACCAGGTATGACTCTTTACCACTGCCTGATTAAAGCACTGAGGGTGCGGGGCCTGCAGCCTCAGTGCTGCGCTGTCTTCAGGCTGAATTCAGGACAGGGGAGGTGAGCTCAGAACTGCTGTTGATTTTTAAAGCACGGATAATGAGAATCAGAGCTTAGTGTTGCTGCTTTTCAGATATCTCATTACTTTTTTTTTTTTCCTCCCTCAGTAGAAAATCACGGATGGATTGGAATACCGATTCAACTTCACTAATTGGGGAAGAGCTGCAGGTGGAGGTTTTAGATCACGTCCCCTTGACGACGCATAATTTTGTGAGTACCCAGAAGCACTCAAAAGTACCTCAACTCTCAAGAGAGTGTCACTGTTAAAGAAACAAATGAATATTTATCTCTGTCTGTTCCAGGTTCGCAAAACATATCTGAAACTAGCGTTCTGCGATATTTGCCAGAAGTTCCTTCTGAATGGTTTCCGTTGCCAAACATGTGGCTACAAATTCCATGAGCATTGTAGCACCAAAGTGCCCACAATGTGTGTGGACTGGATCAATATCAGACAACTCTTGTAAGTATATGAAAGCATTTAAACAACTTGTCAGTATTTTTGTATGTTACATCATAAATAATTGCTTTTAGAATTGTAACTGAAAGACATACAAATATATATATATATAAGGTAGGATTTAACATGCAGACAGGATAATAAACAAAAAAGGTTTTATTGATGCTGCAGTTTTTACATGTAGGCCTAAGCTCATATACACAGTTTTGCATGTTTGTGCTCAGTTACTTGTATTTTGCATGCAGGCTGTGGGTAATCTTTTTGAGATCCTTATCAATGACACTGAATAGATGAGCTATTTCCCCTTACAACCACTGTACTGTGTAGCCGTCAGCTTTTACTTGATTAAACACTGGTGTGTTTGCGCGAACTAGTTGGTGACACTTTGTTTCTGTCAGATTGTGTCAAACGCCCGGCGAGTGCAATGCCCCGTCTGTGCCACCGCCTTCATCCCGGCGTATGAGAGAGTCTTTAACGCGGTTTCCAAGGTGAGTCTCTGTATAATTTGCACTCCTAGTGTTATTTTCAAATAAAACTCAAATTGTTAATGTATCTGCCCTTCTCTGAAAAAGCCTAAAACAACTTAATTTTTAAAAGGCTTCAATGAAATGTTTTAATATATTTTACACCCTTAAAAACAATGACATGACAATGACAGAACGAAACATTTAAAAAAAGCAGCAGTCGAAACCCTGTGTTGATTTTGGCTGATATCTGCATGTTACCACCTGCAGATCACTTGGATAGTTTCAGTCTATTAGCAGCATGTGTATCATGTCACTAGCATGCATTTGTGTCAAAGTGCATGTGTGTGAGAGATAAAGAAAATGGGGTTTAAATTACGTAAACAGCTTTATGGCACTAGCAGAAGAAAGCATAAACCACAGGGAACCTTTAAGTTCATAAGGTGTAAAGGCTCTGATCATGAATACATATGTGCTGTTTGAAGGTGATGTTTTTGGGGTTTTTTGTCCAGCGTTTGGTTTGTTTTGTTTTCCCTATCAGGCATTGTTTGATGTTGTAGGGAGAGCTAATAGTGCAGGGTGCTACTTGCAACTAGATGAGAAATACAGAAAGAAAGTACTTAAATTATTATTAAGATGTTAATATTGTATGCATATGTGTGTTTGGGAGAGGGGTGCTGTTGGATGGCTATACTGTAAATAATCACAGTTGGAGTGATGTTCTTATTTCTACCAGAACCGTAATCTTAATTACATTAAATCCTGTTTTTGAATGACGTCCTTGGCTTTATGAGGGCTTAACCAGTCCAAGGGCTGAAGGAGCACGGTGTGAAAAGAATCTGTTGTTTCAGTAGCTCTTAAAATGGCTAAAAAGTGCTCTAAGCTGCCAAATTAGCACTTACAAAGTATCAAGTTGTTCCATGTAGAGCATTCCCCAGTGCTCTTTTGAAACATAGTGGGATATTGCCAAAAAGGGGATTGTGCTCAAAGAGTGCTCTCCATGTTTGTGGGTGTGATATAATATGATCTCTGTTTATATACGTCATTGAGCTGGGGTCCTGCTGTCCCAGTTTTAACGAGCAGCTACAATACATTACAACTGGTTCGGTAACAGTGGGGTGTACCAAGAGGCTTGAATAAATTTAAAAAAAGGAAGCTTTCATTCATGCAAAATTGTGATCATAAATTTGTGGATATTTGAACTTGGGTTCAGGTGATTTGTTTTGCCTGTAGGTGAACATCTTAAGTCAGTTATGTTTTTTTAGATGTTAGTGAGCTTTGTTCTCTTCAGCTGAGCCAACGCTGATCTTGGCAAATATCAAGGACAAAATACCTCTGAATTTCAAGTTTGCCAAAAATGGCATGAGAGATGGCCACAATGCAATTGGCTAACAACTACTTCCCTGTAATGTTTTTTCTTTCTTTTTTTTAATTCCCCTTTGTTTTGTTGTTGTGGTTACAGTATGGTATATTGTATATGACTTTGTTGGGCATCTGTTGTTGGCAAAAAATGTGAGTTGGGAAAGGGAGTGGAAGAAAAATGACAGAAATGAAACCAGAAAGGCTCTAGACCAACTATAACCACACCCAACCTTGGCCCAAATTTTAAAGAAGTTACAGAATTCAGTTTGTTTCTTTTAAATGTCAGTGGTTTGTGCCATCTGAAGCACTGACATTTAAAACCACCTCGTTCTTAATATTTAAAATCTTGTTCTCCCTCACAGCTCAGCCTACCGTTATTCTACCCCTCATGCCTTCAACTACGCACCACCCACTGGTGGCGGTCTCTCCCAGAGGCAGCGCTCCACTTCTACACCAAATGTCCACATGGTTAGCACTACTCTGCCTGTAGACAGCAGCGTGATCGAGGTAACTACACACCATATGGGCCCCTTGGGTACTCCTGTAGGTTCAGGCAGTCACTCCTAAAATATCTTGTGCTTGCAAGTGTTCTTGCCCTCCATTCCAATGATCTTTGACTTGCTTTTCTTTTTTCCTACTTATCTACCTGAGTGTTAACTAAGCCACTCAGAAGGGCTCAGTCTGTTTTTCAGCCCAACAAATTTTATTATCTGTGACAATTGACTTCCCCCTGGTTAGTTCTAGCTTCTGCTTTATTGCAGCTGCTGTTCTTGCATAACCAGCTCAATAGTTTTGAATGCTTTGTAGATCTTTTCCCCAGTTTCTGTCCAGGTAAAACCTGGAAATCCATTTTGTCTTTGTTCTTTCCTCACTTTCCTTTGCTCTGTCCCTTTGCCTCCTGTCTCTTCACTGGCCTGTTGTATTGTACCCTTCTGGGGAGTAGCTAGACTGCCTGAATACCTCCCCCAGCTCCTGGTGCCATAGATTCTGGCTGAAGAGGAAAGTAGGTATTGTGCACTTCTCCCAGTCTTTTGTTGAGGCTTCACCTGAGAGTCGAGAAAAGGTTAGAAAGCAGAGTGTCTGTGTGCAGTCTCAATGGCATGCCTTGCAAGCAGGCTATCTGCATTCACATCTCTTAGCTGTACTGTCAAACCATGAGTGACAGCAAAGCACAAGGCATAGTGTTTGCACAAAGTAACAAAACTTTGCTTGTGGTTTTTTTTTTGTCTCTTCAGGATGCAATGCGTGATCATGACTCGGGTAAGTCTGCATTTCATTAGCTTCATGTCATGTACTTTTGTGTCTTCTTCCTCACTTCAGTTTCCCATTTTGTTGTGCAAAACAAAAAGTTCACAAATTATTTTGACTAACTGAATATCTCACGATCCCCTGCTCCCTCTGGTGTTTTGTTGATATGCTCACTGAGCACTAACTACTGTCATGCATGAAAACAGTGAACTTGATGAGATGCCTATATAACACATAACCTGGATCCATATCATTCACTAAGTCTTCTATGCTTAATTCCTATATTCTCTTTTGCTTTGTATTCCTGAAGCAGGGAGTTCACCCAACCAGGTTCCTACAGGCTGGACCCAATCCCAATCCAAAACCCCTGCACCTGCCCAGCGAGAGAGGGCCCCATCCCTCAACACTCAGGACAAAAAAGCTCAAATAGTAAGTTATGGTTTTTTTTGTCTTGTATATTAAATGACATTGGACAGTTTGGTGCACTCTTGCTTTCCCCTTCGGAATGAAACCTTATGATAAAAGTGTGTTTCTGCTTTGTATGACATCAGTTGCATTTCTTTGATTCCTGTTTACTCAGAGGCCTCGGGACAAGCGGGACTCCAGTTACTACTGGGAGATTGAGGCCAGCGAGGTTTATCTGCACTCCCGCATTGGTTCCGGCTCCTTCGGAACTGTATTCAAAGGAAAATGGCATGGTAGGAATGAGCTGCAGATGCTACGCACCATCAAGTGTATCACTTCCTTTAGTTTCCTGACAGAAAAAATAAACAATAAGCAGAGTGCATGCATAATTGCTGGTCATACGAGTTTTGTGGATTTCATTATTATTTTTGTTGCAGGTGATGTAGCAGTAAAGATTTTAAAGGTGACAGACCCTACACCAGAGCAGTTCCAGGCATTCAGAAATGAAGTGGCAGTCCTCAGGTGAGAGTGCATAAAATGTTTTTCTTACCAGCATTAAGATTTTCAGGTGTTTTTAATATTTTATACTGTTGACTTCTTATTGAGTCATCTACATTTCAAATGTTTTTCTTATCTTTGATATGGTGATTTCCTCTTCCTTTCTGCATCTGGTCACAGGAAAACACGACATGTCAACATCCTGTTGTTCATGGGTTATATGACTAAGGACAACCTGGCCATTGTGACACAGTGGTGTGAGGGTAGCAGCCTCTACAAGCACATACATGTCCTGGAGACAAATTTCAAGATGATCCAGCTCATAGATATTGCCAGGCAGACTGCTCAGGGCATGGAGTAAGTTGTACAAAATCTCACTTCTTTCTTAAAATCAGATCAACAATAACTGGGATATAATTATTTTTTTCTTCATTTTCAGCTATCTTCATGCAAAGAACATCATTCACCGAGACATGAAGTCAAACAGTATCCTTTCTATTGGTTTTTCAGTGTATGTTAATGAAAATTAAAAAAAACAAACGAAAAACTTATCCTCCTGGTGTACAGGATGTGTCTTTCCTCAGTGTGATTCCTTGACTGTAGTGCAGACATTTTCTTGCATGAAGGGCTAACAGTAAAAATTGGTGACTTTGGTCTTGCTACGGTGAAAGCAAGGTGGAGTGGCTCACATCAGGTGGAGCAGCCTTCTGGATCCATTCTTTGGATGGTTAGTAACACCATATGGTGCTGATCCAAAGTTACATTTTTTAATTATCATCTAATGATGCAATTATCATCATCTTTAAAAAAAAAAAAAAAATCATAGATTATATAAAGCATTTGAACAAGCTGGGACTGTCAGTCATTGAGGAATAAGATTATTTTAACATGTTAAAGTTTGAAAGTTCATTCCCTAAGAACTTAATTCCACTCTAGCAACAAGTGGGCTATATTAAGGGACTTGATGAGTTGTGATTAGATAGTAGCATTAAACCAACTATTCATCTATGTAAAAAACTTGACTTGGTTTCTTTTTGTATATTTACAGGCTCCTGAGGTTATCCGGATGGAGGATAATAATCCTTACAGCTTCCAGTCTGATGTCTATTCCTATGGAATTGTTCTCTTTGAGCTCATGACGGGAGAGCTCCCATACTCCCAGATAGGAAATAGAGATCAGGTAAAGATGTTTAAATGTATTACACTAATGGTTTAAGAGTATATCACTGCATCTTTGATGACATTAAAGCACTTAAGTCTCTTTTGTCATACAAATAAGTCTCTTGGCTAGAACATTGATTTTGTTAGACATAGTGTTAACTTAAGGGTTCCAGTGCTGTATGCCTGCAATCAGACACATGTCTAAGCTGTAGCTCTCTGCAAACCTAGGCTAGAAGGTGGTGGAAAGACACTGTGTCACTGTCTGAAGGGGGGTTGTGGAGCTGGCCCAAGGCCCACTGTGGAACAGAGGCGAGCGCCACGGAGCCACTGGCCTAATTTTAGACCCCGTAACACAACCCTGTATGTGTGTGAGAAAGGGGGAGCATGGGTGTGCATATGTGTATGTTTAGGTGTTTTTGTCCTCTCATAGACCATGAGTCCTGGCCTGGGTCATATGTGGTGTCTTACTGAATTTACTTCACTGTGTTTGTATTCAAATTCAATTAAAACTTTTGCACAGTGCACCCGTAAGTGTTATGATCCACTATTGTTTTCTGTTCTCCTTGATACTGTAGCATGACTTTGAACAGTGCTGATCTGGCAGGCACATAGAGTACGTGTCATCCTTTATCTCTGCAGCATCGTGCACTCATGCCTTCACAATAGCTCCAGTGTTAGACTCACTGCCCATATTTATATCTTTATCTGCAAGATGGACTGATCAAGCACTGATCGGTCGTCCACTACAGATGTACTGGCTTTAATCAAATTTTCATTTCTAAAATACTTTAAAATGTGATTGCTGTTCTACTCGGTCTGCTATTTCTGACTCCCCCTGTTAGATTATCTTCATGGTGGGAAGAGGCTATCTATCTCCAGACCTCAGCAAGCTCTATAAGAACTGCCCCAAAGCCATGAAAAGGTTGGTGGCTGACTGCATCAAGAAATCCAAGGATGAGAGGCCACTCTTTCCACAGGTGAGCTACTCTCATGGCAATTGTAGATCATCAAGCTCAATTGTTAGTGTTTTGTTTAACCCTGTTTAAATCTCTTTTTTTTTTTCTTTAGATCTTGTCCTCCATTGAGCTTCTCCAGCATGCCCTCCCTAAGATAAACCGCAGTGCCTCAGAACCGTCCCTGCACAGAGCCACTCACACTGAGGATATTAATGCCTGTACTCTGACCAGAGTGCCTGTTTTTTAGAGGCTCAGACAGCACTTCCCCTCCTCCTCGGCTTCCGCTCACCCACCTCCTCTGCCTCATCGACTTATATGAATTAGCTCAAACATTCAGTATTCCCAAACTCTCCATAAAGATGCTAATGTAGATCGACAGACACATATCCAGTCATACAAGACATACACACATACATGCTAATCAGTAAATTATGTAAGAAAAAGAGGAGAGAGGGAAGTGCATCTGCAACTATGGAAGGGATTGATTAGTGTTGGATTGCATTTGGATGTACACATGAAGAGGATGGCATAAGATACGTCAAGGTGATGTCTTGGTTATCACCATATATATATTTTAAATGTATGCCAGGGCTTCTTGCTGGCATTGGATTTGGTATAACTTGTAAATAAATGCACGCACACCTACCTAAGACAACCATGAATGGACATTGAAAAAAGCTCAAGACAGATGTTTCTCTCAGTTTGGGCTCTGTGATGTGAAGCCTGTTCTCCTACCAGAATGTTCTGTTCTCTGATGAAAAGGACTTTTTAAGCTTACCTGCCTTAAGAGGAAATGAAGCCTGGATTAACATCCTGCACAACTTCACCTCCTCCTGTTATCACAAAGCAGTTGGATGTAGTCCATTTAGTTGCACAGTAGTAGTTGATTTTTATTTTTATTTTTTGCATTGTCTTAAATGAAAATGGAGTAGACGTGGGGGGATTTTTGTCTTTGTTTTTGTGTTGTTTTTTGTTGTTGTTGTTGACTTCTTTTAATTGTCTTTATTTTTGGGGGTCCTTTTGGATGAATTATAGCCTGTCAGACAGCTAGCATATGTGATGTTGGATACATGCACATGTTTCAAAGCAAAAGCAATGGATATGTTTCAGCAGTCTGCACAAAGGTGTCATACCTCTGAGTAAACCGATACCCACACGTCTTTATCACTTCTTACTTCGTTAGGTTATGATGAGCTGGACAATAGGCAGTTGTCTTAAATATTTAAAATTCTTTGGAAACTAATTTGTATTTGGTTACCATGTCACTTTCAGGCAGTTAAATGTTTTATTGTGAACTTGGTGAGAAAGTTGTTTATTCGATATTTTAATAAAAATTAAGTTAAATTCCTTTGCCAAAATAGACTATATGGATCGTCTTTGTAACTGATACGGACGTGGTTAGTTCTGTGAGATTTTGGACCGTAACACATTTTATTAATTGTTTTTTGCCTCCACAGTGGGTTTTTCAGTCACTCATATGTGATAGAAGTATAGACTTTCAGCTTTAATACAGAAATTTGTTGAAAAATTAGTCATTTCTATATACAATCCTCTATTTAAGTGAATGGACAGTTGACTGGGGAGCTGTTTCACCTGTTACTTGACAAGTTAAGCTGATAGAATATTATTTCAACTTGTATTTATATACTGATCATTAGAGCACAAAATATGCCAGTGAAAGAGGCCATCATTAGACTAAACAACCAAAATAAATCACCAAACTTTTGTAGGAATCTGGTACAGTCTTTACAAGAAGAAATGCACAGGCCAGTTCAGCAACTTCAAAAGGCCTGAAAAACCACAGACAACAAAGTGATTACAGAATTCTATATTTGGTAAAGAAAGACCACTTCACAATATCTAACCAAGTGAAAAATACTCTCGAGGCAGGTGTATCATTGTCAAAGTCAATTAAGAGATGGCTTCACGAATGTAAATACAAACTGTTGAAAACAGTTTAAACTAGTTACACTGAAGAACTGGAAAGCCAGATTAAACTTTAAACTTTGCCAGAAAACCTCTAAGAGCCTCCACAGCTCTGGAAAAAAATCTTTGGCCAGATGAAACTACCAGATTAATTTGTACCAGAATTTTAGGAAAAGAAACGTGTGGACGAGGAAAAAAAAAATCCACCACATTAACTGTCAAACATGGTGGAAGCAGTCTTCAAGGATGGGCATATAAGGCTGCCAATGAAACTGGTTCATCAGTGTTGATGATGTGTTCAGGGTTATACACTCTGCTCAGATTCAGCCAAATGCTGCAATGCAAAACTGATTGGGGAGAATTTTGCACTGAAAGTGGATAAAAACCAAAGCAAACTGTAAAAGAAACTCAAGAGTTTTTCAAGCCAGATAAGTTTTATGTTCTTCAAGGGCCAAGTGAGTCACCTTATTTCAGTCCAGTAGAGCATGGTTTTCAGTTACTGAAGACAAAACAAATGGCAGAGACTCACAAACAAGCAGCAACAGAAACCAGCTGGAGTGATGCTTATGGGTTCTTGACTTCAGGCAGTCATTGAGTGAATTATCATGAAGGTTTTAAAAATTGTATGTATATTTGAACTGATGTTAGTTTGTCCAGCCTCTGAAAATGGGGGATGGGGAGGAAATGTACAAAAAATTGAAGCCATCCTTCAACAGTAAATTTGATTTTTGTTAAATCTTTTGAACTCAAGCTGAAAGTCTGCGCTTCAATCGCATCCAAATTGTTTGATTTAAAATTCACTATGGGAGTGTACAGAGACTAAGTTATATAAAAAAAAGACTTGACCAAAAACTGCATATTGATTAAAAATACTTTTAAATCCAGCAATGAAAGCAGGTGATGTAGACATTATTACTATTGCCTTAATTCTTGTTCACTAGCACAGCAAAATCCCACACATGTGGAGGAGTTTGTGGCATGCTGTAATGTTTGCTGTAGCAGTGGCAACGTGGTGCAACCTCACAGGGGATACAGTCCAGACACACCACCAAGGGATTCCACCATTGGCTGATGACACTGTGCACTGTATAGCCACTGGCAGACTCAGTGGAACAACAATTATTCAGCAAGGGAGGGACATGTGGTGGAAAGAGAGAGGACAGTTATATTTTGTTTTAGTGTAAACATCCAACGTGCAGTTCCTGCTGGGCAGGACCACTTAGTTGGTTTAGTCCCAAGAGCAAATTTATAGTAAATATGGGGAAAAAATGACCATTCTCTAAATGTGGAAAGTTTTGTTTGTATGTGGCCCTTTGCATTGAAGACAGCAGGAAACAAGAGGGAAGCTCTGTGAGTTCTTCTGTTGTTTTCCTCTAAATGATGTGTTCAGAAAAGCCCAGCACAGGGGGGAAATACAGAATGACGTGATCAAAGGTAGAGCAACACAACAAGAGCAAACTCCTAGGTCAACCACCAGTCATCTATTTTTACAACAGATCTGCTATATGTGTTTATCTGTTCTATTTCTGCAACCTGACAAGCCACACAAGCTGGTTAAAATGAAGTCAACAGATCCTAACTGCCCTACTTTCCTGGCTTACAATAGCACCATCTACTGGTTTTTCCCAGGTGTTGATAGTTGTCAGTAGAGGAAGATGTAATGTCATCAGAAGGTATGTACTTTATCACAAAACACCCCTATTGGACAAATATAAAATGCGATATCATGATACATCGCTGCATTAATATTTTTCTGATGTAGCAGGGTGAGATGAGTCTGCAGTCTTTAAAACTACTACTTTAGTTTTAAAGACTGCACTTGGTTGTGTCCCAGGTATGTGGGTCCAAGGACCAAAATGTATCTTCTTCTCTTTTTTTCTTGGTCACAAAAATTTTTCAGGTTAAATTTATTATTTTTATTTATTAAATCTATTATTTTGGTAGAAATGTCCTCACTTATAGACATCTGAATTAACCGGATAATCTTTTTGGTGAGGGCTCACATGCTAAAAAGGTTGAAAAGAATGTTTTTCATTGCCAGTGCACAAAAGAGTATTAAGAAAAAAAATTGTTTATTTGTCAATAAAATTGGAATTTTGTGCTAAAATTCAAAATCCTATTTTAAGAAAAAAGTTAAAATGTGGAGATTAAATCTGTTGTTTCAAGTCAAATATCTACCACAGATTATACCTTCTATAAAATGCCTTTTGTGCATGAGTTGGTGAAATTGTACTTCAGAATCAGTATTGGTAACAGGGAATTATAGGTTTAAACAGACAGAAACTAGAAATACTTCGAGGTAAAATACAGTTAGAATACAAGCATTTGAACTTAATGAACTGCCACTGTAAGTATTTATAAATACAAAGAGAGCAAAATAATAGCTGGTCTACAAATGTTTTTCCAAAACCTTTTAAGAATATAAAACCTATTAAATCATCCAAAGCAGAACACCAGAAACCATCACTGCCCTTCAGACAGAGCTAATGTAACAAAAAACAAAACAAAGCAAAGCCTATTAATAATGCTTTGTGATAAAAACAGTCCATTAAAAAAAATCACAAGGAATCAATCATATGTGGATAAGCCATGGATCACAAAGGGAATAGAGAATGCATGTATAAAGGACGATGCACTATAATAGGATGTTTTTAAAAATAGAACCAAGTAAAATACATTAAAATAAATAAATATTTAGTGACTCAGTGAAAGGGAATATTAACAAGAAATTTTTGAGCAGTATAGCAATAACTTAAGAAACATGGACAGTTCTTGACACCCTAACTAAAAAAGTAGTGAAAAAGCAAACTGTCCTAATTACACTGTAAAAATAATATAGATAAGACCAAAGATCTTAATAGTTAACCTGTCCTTTTCTTTGTAATTGTGGGCTATAACTTAGCTAATGAGATTGTGGAGAAGAGGAGATAAGATGTGAACTTAGGAAACATTAATTTAAAGAAAAGCAATAGTAAGGACAAATATGAAAAGGGGTGTATATCTATCTGAGGGGTAAATGGCCTGTAAATGGCCTGTATTTGTATAGCGCTTTACTAGTCCCTAAGGACCCCAAAGCGCTTTACACATCCAGTCATCCACCCATTCACACACACATTCACACACTGGTGATGGCAAGCTACATTGTAGCCACAGCCACCCTGGGGTGCACTGACAGAGGCAGAATAACTGTGACAAGCAAGTAAGGCTGTGTAGTTCAGTATCTACATTAAAAAAAAAAAAAAGAAATCTTAAATTATTATTTTCTTTGATCTTTGTTTTGGCGAGATCTACTTCAGTAAAAAAATGTTGCCATCTGGAATATGCTTTAAGTAAAAAAGGTACCTGTAATAACCTTAAACTCCAGTCTACACCTTACAGCCTCCCCACAAAGACAGGCAGGGCACAACAAGATGTATTCTTCTCCGCCATTAGACTAATGCAGTTTCACAAATGACCTGAAAACATGTCGTGCCAATCTTTGATTTATCTGATGACAGCTACTTGCCTTTTTCTTTCATGGGTTTTACCTTCTATAATTAATAAGTAATAATAAATAAAAAGCAGTTAATTTCCTTTTTTAGCTGCATAGTTGATCCCTGTATTCTTGTGATGCCAGTGAATGTATTCTGTGAAAAACTGAAGGTACACTATGCAGCTCAGGCGGCTGGTTATGCAATCTTACAAACTAAGACACTATATATAGTCTTTTTGTACCTCAACTCCACCAGCAGATGGCAACAATAAAGTTCAATATTTCTGTTCCTTTATTCTTTAGTTGATTTACAGAAACATGACCAGTCATGTTTCAAAAAAGTGCATTCTAGATCCAGCTCTTCACATAAGATGAAATATAACTTTTCATGGTTTTATATCATTGTAAACTGAATAAATTTAGATTTTTATTTGATAATAATTTATTTACACACTTAATTTTTTTTAGGTTTAAAATTTTAAGTAGGACACTTTAGGATGTCACGTTCGGCATTTGTGGTGGTAATGTGTTAGTAGTTTTTGATTAGTTAATCCAAAAACAGTCAGCTTGATTGAAAGGTTTGATTTAATTTAATGTATCCCCTTTATTCACATTTTTGTAAAATACTAAACAAAACATCTATATAACATGTTAGAATTGGGTGCAATTAATGACATTCAGAGATGCTGCTGTTTATTGCAGGTCACTTTTACATTTTCCTTCATTAGTGGTGATCCACTGTGATCTTCACCAGATGGTCAGTGCAGCGTGCCCCTACAGGCCACAAAGTGTTCATGTTGTGCAGCAGCTTGGCAGACAGCTGGCAGGAGTCTGGACAGAAGCTCCTCAGCTGGAGCTTCAAGAACCCACATTCATTCCTCTTGAGTTCTTTGGAAGCTTCAACCGGCCAGGTCAGTCTGCTGGTGGTGAGGAAGAAGGATCAGGACCATCTGTAAGTCTGACAAATACTGCCTGTGGAACATATTTTATCTGTGGGAGACAGCTAATATTTGTTCAAACAGACAAAATTAATCTGCTGTGCAAATATTGATATCTTCTAAAGTAAACAACAGACTTGATAGTCATCTAACTCCAGTAGAATTCATAGCAAAAAGCTATGCATCTGTTATAATGCAGGATGGCTTCTGCAGCCATGTCAATTATTCATGGATCATCTGTAGGCAGAAAAATGTATTAGTGCAGACAGTGTTCTGTGCAGCCACTCATATCAGGAAGAGAATGACCACACCAAGGCACAATATCAGTGAAAAAAAAATATTATGTTCATAAAGACTTGATATAAGTCTATATAAGTATAGTTAAGTTTTTTTTTTTTAAATTTATAGAAGAGCATATTTATAGAGCATCTTCCAAAAAGTGTTGTTGTCTTACTGGAGAATTTTTCTTTCTGTTCACCTGATCTGAATCTGAGGTTGACACCGAATGTGTTTTTGTGACATCAAAGGCAGTCATGGTCTAACAACCATGGTCTGCAACATACAACATGTATTCTGAAGACTCCAGGGTTAATCCTTTCAATCAGACAGCAGATGCTCTGTATGACTAGAATGAGAATACAACATAGTCCTCACTACTAGTCATTACTTAATGCATAAGAAAGCTTAATAAGATACAAATAGTGGAATACTAATACTAGAAACAAATAACTGAGCTATAAATACAAGTGATGCATTCTTGTCCAAATTTTCTCACATACACCTCAAAGGTATGAACAGAGTTACAAATAAAAATTCTCCTGCAACCACTTTTTATGCAGAGTATTTTGTAATTATTGTAATAGTCATTTTATATCACCAGAAGACACAACAATGCAAGGTGCAAAAAGTACATATATGTCTATAACTGTAATACTGATGACAACAGATAACAGGTGATGCTAGTGTATATAGCTAAAATATAACACTAGCTTTCCAATCAGAAAATCGAAAGTAAAATATCCTCATAGTTACACTTGAAATACATTTACTGTGGGGAAAAAAAACTCTTGAGATTGCAGCAATTTTGTGACGATGCAAAAACTGAAAATGTACATTTTCATGTTTTCAAATCTTTATTTATATCCTTTTTTGTATATCTTGTTACGGTAGGCCTCAGAACACCAGGCACTTTTCTGTTTATCTTGCAACATGTTGAATGATACAGGTTGAAAATTACTTCTTTCTTTTTTTGTTCAGAAAATAAACTCCCTCTAGTTGCAGATGGGCTGTGTCTTCACTGAAAATGCAGAAAAAGCGCATTTCTTTCATTCCAGAGGCACTCCTCAGAGATTGGGATTTACTGAAAAACAGGAAAATCATAACCTTTTAGGTGCAGAGTCAGCCAGCACGTGTGTGGTTGTGTGTGAATTCATGCAAGAGTATATTTGCTCTCTGAATAACTGAAAACTAGAGCCCTGATGTGAGCATTGATGGCAGAATCTATGTATTCTTATTTCATCTTTGGAGGTCATTGTGGTTTTTCCTGACTGTCATGCTCTTTTTTAGTGGTTTTGGTGATTTATAGCTCTGTGTAGATGGATAGAAGTGTTTTTATGGAGAAACTGAAGTGTTGGCTTCAATCCTGGAACTTTAGTGCACTGAAAATATTAAAGATTTTGAATCTTAAGTCTCTAGCTTAGATTTTCTTAGTGCAGTGTCTAAAAAATCTGCTATGCTTTGGGTTTTTTAACACTTTATATTTGAGGATGAGCTTTAGAGCAGGTGTTTGTGAAAATATTAATTATGATTGTAAAGTGTATCACAGCTATGGAGACAAAATGATAAATGAAATCTTCATATGTGTTCATATGTAGAGTAGCCAGTTCTCCATGATTACTGTTTTATTCATTAACTTGTGTGATACAAATAAAATATCCCACATTCTCAACATATAAGACAAACAGCACAATATGAAGGCACAAAGCAGAGGAGATGTGTTATCACCATCTCTTTCACAATACAGATATAATTTCATGCATTGGAAGCATCGCAGTATGTGTGCTTAGCAGCTGAACTTTTGCCCACTAGACTGTGTAATTTAGATGAGTCTGTCACATTACCCAGTGTTTCCATAATGAATAAAATTATTAAAACATCATCGTAACACATACGAGGACACAGACCAAGCATGTATTGCAAAGGAAGCTTTATTGCCAGTGACAGAGGTGGAATTTCCAGAGAGGATTTTTTCCCCTCTACAATATATTGTCCTCTGATCTTGATACGAACAGCTCAACACTGGCCTCAAAAGTACCACGGTCTTTAACGCATACAGTTCACTAGGTCTGAAGACACAAGTTCCACCTCAACACAGTGACCAAATAATCACAATCACCGACCAAGGCGTCACCATGCAGCTATTACTGATGGGGTACCTCTGCATGTTCTTCCTTTGAAAATCATTGTCATGGCATACTTCCTATTAAACAGAACGACACATCCAATAAGCCGCAGGCATGGCTTTTACAAGGACACGCTCACAGTTACAATGGCACTTTATACAACTTAGAAAAAGACTGCACACAGAACTTGCTGAACATGTTTTATACTGTTGTAACAAACAAATTGTTGGAAAATGGTGCAGATTTATTTTTACAGTTGATTTGGTTGCTTTTTAGCTGTTACACCATTTATTGTATTGGATATACGAAATGGCTTCCACACAAAAGCCACTGGACAACGATCGATTGTGTAAAAAAAACAAAAAAACAACCCACTTGCCTAAACACAATTTAATGCATGGATGGCTATAGCTTTGTCGTATCAATTTGATGATTGGTTGGATTAAAAAAAATACATTATTCTTCTAAAAGAGTCAAAATGAATAAATAAATTATTGCAATTTCCAACATCTCAAAGGAATCTTTGAATGGCAGTAACGGGGACACAGTACTACTACCGGAATCCAGACTAAATCTCAGAGCACTTGCACTGTTGTCATGGCAACACCTCCAATGATAGCTGATCTCCAGAGTGAGAGAAAGGAATGGAGGGGGCAAATCATACATTACACAGCTTTTTATTATCAGAAATAATGTCTGCCTCCACACAACAGCTTGAATGCAGCGTCAGTTCACTGCTGTGTGACTTACAACAGGCAATTTGAAAACATAACTGTTATCTTGGAGCGCTCTGCTCTGATTAAATTGCACACTCCGTGTGACAACCGCAGAATTAACGGTCTCATCACTGGTACTTACGTTGTGGGTTACTGGAGTGCAAAGACTGATTAAAAGTAACTGATATGTTCTTTGGTTCAAAATATATAGAAGTTGTCTGTAGACACCTGCACACCTTCTGCATAATAAAATCATCAATACATCTTAGACTAATTCTATCATTGATTAAATATCTATTAAAACTCTGTATAATCTCTTCTCTAGTGAAACTAGTAATGAAAAAGAGAAAAAAAAAGATTTTGGAAAGGCAATATACTGTATGTCTCTACTGTATGTCTACACTTTATCCTGTACAACTTATAATATGCATTTCTTATGACACATTCACAATGCATGAATCACAGCGAACACAGCTTAGATAAATACAGCGGTGTAACAGCGATGTTACGTGAACATCCCACTTGATCAGACATTTATAACTGACTTGCACCTGCCTTTCTATCAATCATGCAAAACAAATTAAAAAACTCTATTTATTAGTATTAGTACGAAAATAATCACTACTACAACCATACACACCCACTTACTGTTTACATATTGAGATATACACAAGTTTCAAACTGTAGAGTCGTCCACAGTTTGAACAATATTTAAAGGTACACAAAACAAAAAGAAAAGGGGTGGGAGGGGCAAATGAAAGATCCATAGCTGGGTTAAACGAGTAGCACAGAGCAGCACTGAACTCAGTGTAGGCACAATCTGCTTTTTACATCATCAACGACAGCCCCAAAGAAAAACCACAGCTACTGAAACACAGGTGTCCTATAAAAGCACACTTAAATCAACAGGTCAACAAGTAGACAGTACATTTTGACACTGCATAGAGTTTAAAACACAGTCCAGGCCAGCACTCATCTGCACTGAGCTCACGCCACCAAAATTTGACTCTAGCTATGAGCATCCACACACGCACACACACATACACACGTCTGTGCATGTGTTCAGCAGGTACATCGCTGTTATCTAGACTCTCAGATATCCCCATTCTACTGGGTTACTCAGTTGGCCTGGACTGGTTTTGGACCCACTGCAACGCCATTACAGTCAAGAATGTACTGCAGACAACCTTGAGGCGGGCGCCCAGCACCGTTCTTGGTGGGTTCACCAGTAATCTCTCCCTTCTGCCCGGTCCCCTAAAAACAGAATTCTTTTTTTAGGAATTTACTCATTCAACAGTTAATTGGTGAAAAATTATAACAACTAAATAATTTTTTAATCTTATAGTACACACCACTGACAATATTCAAAAACATAAACAAAACTAGCACAACGCTACTGCTTCTAACTGCTGTGCCTGTGTGTTGCTTTACCTGGGATGGTTGTATGGTGGTGGGTCTCTTGGGAGCATTAGCTTCTTTCTCCGCTAACTCGTTCATTTTTGCTAGCACCATGTCTGCAATGAGCTGTCGATCCTCAGCCTGGTGTTCACCTACCAGCGGCATGGAAGAACCAACCACCTGTGACAAGTGGAAGATAGTTACAGTAGAGAGACAGCAGAGGGCAGTGTCTTGTGAAAAGCTTGGCCTAATATAAAATGTGACATTCATGTCAAACAGTATATTCAGTATGTTTCAAATGCACGAGCTGACTTTTATAGATGACAGTCCTAGACTCCTACCTCAGTGACGTAGTCTCTGCCATCTTTCCCATGGATAGCTTTAACTGCACAAATATCCAGACCCCCGAAAATCTCTGAGCAGGTGTCAACCCACATCTTGTACCTGAAAAAAAAAAATGTAACTTGAAACCAACTAAATGCATTTAGGCATACAGACATCAGCTAAGAACAGGAAACTGAAGCTACACCAAAACTAAAAAATAATGCTTGTCTGATGAGTCTTAACTTCTACTTTAATACTTATATTGCAGGGGCAGAAACAACATGAAAACATGGATCCATCCTGTCTTGGACTAATGATTGAGTCTGGTGGTGACAGTGCAATGATCAGGGAGGATATCATATTTATTTAATTAAAGGCCTTTAGTACCAAGTGAATATCATTTAAACACCACAGCCTACATGAGCATTGTTGCTGACCATCTATCCCTTTATAACCACAATGCTTACATAAACATCAAACACTGACTGTAGCATTCTCACCTATCAGTCATGGCCACTTGTTCAAGCATAGCTGAGCCCGTGTTGGTCTTCCAGTTACCAGATATGGAAGTTCTCCTGATGTGGGTAAAGTGCACAAATTAAAGCAATGTCAGCCCGTCTTCTGTTTTTGTTATAATGCCAAGCAACAAAAGTGTTCTACATACATGTAAGCTTTGTAGTCGCTGCCAATCTTCTGGATTCTGATATCGTACTTGGAGTCAATGAGAGGCTCTGTGGTGGTGTAGGTCTGGGTAAGAGCCACAACACTAGCTATGTCCTGGAACTTACTGTGGTTGTCCACCTTCACCTGTGCACAAAACAATTAGACAGAAAACAGTAAAATATAGAAAACAGATAGTTGTTTTAATGAAGAGAATATCCACAGTCTGCATACTTTCATATTATTGCAACAGGAACAATCTGTATACCTTTCCAATACCAGAGTGGGCGTGTCCAATCTTCACAACAACAGGAAATGATGGCATGCTTACCTAAAGTAATAAGTTATAATTTAAGTTATTCCTTACGTTATCCCTTCACACATTAACAACGTTTTTTTAATGTCAATATCAAATAAAAACATTTTCAATTTGTGCAGTAAAAGTGGGGGTGATGACGTGGTTCTCACCATTTCCTTGTAGTTAGGGTAAAAAGTCTGTTCGATCAGAGGGAACTTCTCAGGACCTAACTTTCTGCAGGTGTTGATAAGCTGGGCAAACTGCACATGCATAAAGGTAAACAGACATATATAGACATAACTGACAAACATACAAAAGTTGGAAATTGTTTCACAGAATTTTTTTAAACTATATGAAATGCAAACCAGAACCAGGGCATTCAGAAAATTTCAGTGTTTTCATCCATCTGCCTGCTACCATTGTTCTAAGTAAACCACTGCCTGACTGCTGATTGCATACCGCCCACGGCTTGTCACACAGGTTGTAGATGGACTCGAGGGAATTGATGCTTGGCACACCACCATACTGCAGGCCAATGATCAGGTTGCGAAAATCTTCATTCTGGGTCATACTGAAGGCATGTTGACGAATGAGGACAAAGTCTGGCTTGAATGACCTAAAAAATAGAATTACAGCATAGATGTGGCAAGAACTCATCATAAAAATGACAGGCTGTTTAAAGTGTTGATAACAATGTAGATAAATCAGGTAGGGACTGTTAGTGTATATATATTGATTTAAAAAAAGAAAGTGAAAGTGACTTTGTCATTTTTGCTTGCAAAATAGGCAGAGCAGAGTGGTGAGCACTGTTGCTTGTAGGGTTTGCCTGCTCACACTGTGTCTGTGTGGGTTCTTCAGTTACTCTAGCTTCCCACAGTCCAATGCATGTTAGATTAATTGGTGAAGATGAACTATGGGATGTGAAGTAGATGAGAAGTGTGCAAAGTAAAGGGCTGCATGAATGTATGGTTAGATGTGACTTGCAGTCTAAAGTACTTTGAGTAAAACTAGAAAAGCTCTACATAAACGCCAGTTTATTTTCATAGAAAATGTATTTAAAATAGTAGTTTTTTTACATCTTCTATGTGTGTGTTTGCTTGTGTCTTACCTGACAACCTTGGTACCATTTCTCAGAACCTGCATGTTAACATTGCAGGTTCCATTCGCATGAGCTACGACATTGATCTCGTTGAATTCAGCCTAAGAAGTTGATCATTAGAAAAGAGAACAGTGCATTTAAACTCATGAACTCGCATACTCTGCACTCAATGCGTACTTGCAATGGATTTAATTTGGCTGATGAATCGTACCTGTTCCACTTTGATGTCATAATCCCCAAGTATTTTCTTTCCGCGGAATAATTTGGCCCTGGGTAAAAAGAAAGCATTAACTTTTAATGTAATCACAAATTCAACAACAGGATTACAGAGATTTCTAAAATAGATTCAACTAACTACACCTCTGAGTATAATGATCATATTAGTTTTTACTTTGCAACAAATATAACACAAAATATGGATCATAAATCACTGCTGAATATGTGCAAATGTGTGAAGTGCATGAAGTATTACAATCCAGACACGTCACTTTGTGGTTTTCTAACTGCAGATTTCCAACACCTTTCCCCCTCAATCTGGCAGGGACATCCATAAAACATTACAACACTTAAAAAAACGTATTTATAAAGCCAAGCCTTACACAGTCTACACAGAGGTGCAACTGAGCATTTCTGACTGCTTCGTCCAGTAGCAGTGGTGCCTACGGGGATAACACGGATGATGCAATGAGGCAACATTCACTGAATTCAAAGATTCCCAAAATGGTTGCACCTTTCAGACTTGTAATTCAGCTCTTAAAAATAAATGTGACACCCCACATTTTTCGTCACCTGGATCACTGCTGAAGAGGAAGTCTTATCACGGGGTTTTACGATTAAGGTGGATCAGTGACCGAAAACTACACAGGGATGAAAACTGCCAAAGCCTCACAGCGATTTTGTGCCCATTATTTCTGTGTCTCTTACTGATACACAGGGGATGGCCCAGACAAGATAAGCTGTGGCCACAGATACTACTGGGGCAAATCAATACTAAGGAGAGCACAAATAAAGATCCTTCCCTCAAGTTGCCATTGTTAAGCTCTAATTCTGGTTTGAATTTCCACAGGTTCAAGTTCAAGTTCATCTAACTAAATCAAGTAATAAATTATTATAGTGTCAAGGGAAATTGTACTCTACTACTTTTAATAATATAAGTGCATGTAATCATTTGTGTTTAGAAGTATATAGTTGATGGCATATTGAAAGAATGTCTCATCCTAGGAGGTCTGTGTACATAAATTATTACCTTCTTTTATTGTTTTATGATAGGATAAACGTATATTCCAAAATGTAATGAAAATTTGTAGACAACATGACATTACATATAGCTATATTCAAAGAAAATTTGTAGACAACATGACATTATGGTGGTGAAGTATATTTTGCAAACATGTTTTTCACTTCCTACTTGGTCTTCCTTTTCATTTGCATCACCCTCCTGTCACATAACCTGCACTCCCTGCGTATTTAACAAGGAGGAAAAGCTGAATAATTCATTCAAAATTTAATTAGAGCATTGGGATCTACTTGGCTGCTGAAGAAAACAAGCATTAAAATATGAATCACCGCTCTAATATTTAGGAAAATGAAGAGCCTGCTTTGCACTGCAATGAATGCTCTCTGCCAACATACACAAAAAAGATATCATTTCCAAAACATGATCCCTGAAATCAAGTACATCACACACGATAAGTTTTATTTTGTACAAATAAGCTTTTTTTAAATTAATATTTATAAAAATAAAATTTTTAACATAAAGAATGACTGTATAGAAGAGGTGTTGTTATGTGATTGATTCATGGCTATTCACTGTGCAAAGAACTTCTCAGCTCAGCACACCGAAAAGGCCACCGATGCCAGACATTTAAAGAAGTGATCTTTCAATGCACTGCATTAATATGCATTAGAATGTGGCTGTCAGTCCGCAGCCCACATCTATACACATTCTGTGTCAAGTTTAGCTTTCGTCCAAAAACCAATGACTTCATTTTTATATAAAGCTATATTTATTTCTTCCTTTGGATTTGACTACTGGCTTCACACCTTTGTGCATACGGCTGCTCGGTTTGAAACGAGGAAGCATGACAGTAGATGTTTACATGGATCATTGATTTGTAAGAATCAACAGGGGTTCTTTTGCCTTGAATTAAACATGAGATTAAAAAACAAATAAGAAATTAATGTTTTGTTTTCAGTGATAACGCTTTTAAAACTACTTCAATCTGAAATATAAATAGGAAAAATGGGATATCATTGAAGCTGTGAAAGGTTACTCATGTAGGATCAAAAATGTTGTTTTCAATGGGATATTTTTTGCCCTTTGGATAAAATGTGGCAGTTTTTGCATAGCTTAGCCATTTTAAGCTCATTTAAGGAACTGAGACAAGAATTCTAACATCCTAACATTAAAAAAGTTAATATCCTCTGTCGAATATGAGCTATATTCATTCAGCACAGCCAAAATAGCATAAAAATATAAAATGAAATGGCACACAATGTCCCCAGGATCATCTAAGGTTTAAGGGGATGCTGGTTTTGGCTAAATGCTGTAAAACATTTGCCAAATTAAAGATTGCTGTGAAAGACATCTTTTCAGATGAGTCACTGAGGGCTTGGTAAGCCAGAATCCTTGCTGAATGTTAATGTCTTATTACTTTGCTTGCGTAACATTCACTCTCACATATTGGCAATTTCTGAACTAGATTAAGATCACAGCATCTTCTTCTGATATCAGATGAAACAGTAGACTAATTGTTTTTTTTTTTTTTGGTAATTTTTAACATTGAGCGATTCAATTAAAGAAATGCTGTTTCTGAAACTGAGCTACATTATATAGTGTGTGCAAGGAACCAGGGCATCTCAGCCATTAGTCTGATAAGTAAGACCATCTGCTCCTCCTGTCCTGTAAAAGCAAATTATAGCACAGCCTTCCTGGAACAAAATAAACAACTCTTCATGACTGACAGCCTCATCTAACAAGTCAAACACTGGCTGAATAACAAAAAGCATCAGTCTGTGCTCTGACCCTGGTAAACACCCAGATTTTATCGACACACTGTAAGTATTCTGCTTAGCTTGTTGAATGATGAAGAGAATAGCATGTCTATACTAATGTCTGCTGTTTTCTCTATATTCTAGATTTCGTGTCATTCTACGCTTACTGTGATTTCGTCTTTGCCCAGCTCTGGGTACATAAAAGACATGAGATGTCTAATAATAAAACATATAAGTTACAGGCAGTTAAATATGTTACAGAAACATTCAGAAGTGAAAAATGAAAAAAAAATATAAAATGTAGGTATTGAATGTTTTTGAAAGTAAACAGAATTTAATGGTTGAGCCTTCTCACAGATGCAATTAGCCTGGAGACCTCTCTTGATTTCAATTGTGTCCTGGGCCAGCAGGTTCTCATTAATCTTCCTTACATTTGCAGCATTGTGCAGACAAAAGTCTGGACATCCTGCCACACAGTGAGCATGTAAGCAATGCAAAGCAAAAACTTACACTGTGCCGACATTGCAAAGGAAAACAAAACATGTATTAATCTAAAAACATCTTTTCTGAAGCTTTTTTCATGGAATTGTTCTAAGTTAGGGTTTTTTATGCCCTAAGCAGAATGAGTACAAACAAAACAAAGCAATCCCAGCCTACACTATGTAAACTGATTTATACTGAAATAGTGACTTTAAATCACTAGGCAAAAGGTCCCATAAAACCTGTCCCAAAGAAACAAAACCTAGTCAAACATGTAATACCTCCCTCGTGGTGATATTGAGCAGGCCTAAAAAAAATAGATGCAGCCCTCAGAAAGAGGAAGCCCTTTGAAAGCTGATCTCCAAAGTGGCTATGCACTAGATGCACATAAAACAAGAATATGATTGCAACAACAGTTAACTGCACATGTTATGAACACTTCAAGCTTCAAAATGGATTTATCTGCAATATAGGTACCGTCAGGGCAGATAATTACCTAAGGGTTTTACACAGGAGCTTCTACACATCAGCTCCTGTTGTATACTGACAGAAAAAATAATGGCGCATGAAACATCCTATCAGCTCAACCTACATTATCCATAAGAAAAGTCTTTGATGAAGGGCAAAACTTTAGTTTAATATATTATAGCTTGTTTCTGTGCCAGATATGCAGAGCAATATTTGATCTTCCTTTCCTCTCATAAGAAATATAGAGCAAGTGAATATAAAAGCTGGCATCCATCCTGCTGACGAGGGTCTCATCTTATTAACAATGATCAGGGTTTCTAATCCATTAATGGCCAGGCCTGCACAAATAAACACACACACAGTGGCATTTAGCTAAGGTTGATACATGATATAGAATAAAGGTAACATATTAACCTTCTGAGACATGATGTGTTGACAAGCTTTACCATGCTGTCTACCTATTACTATATGCTTCAATTATTGGTGTTTTCATCCATCCAGCGAGACATTTTCTTAACTGCTTATCCACTTTAGATACACGGGGGGCTGAAGCCTATTCCAGCTGATTTGGAGGAATAACATACTACACCTTTGACATGGTCACTAATCATCCTACATTATATGGCAATTTAAAGCTTGCACCACTGGAAGAGGGTGGGTGGTGCATTTTCTAATAATCCTGTTCTTTGAATTTCAAGGCACTCACAAATAACTGTAAGATATTTAAAGCCATTTCTTTGTTTAGACAATGAAACATTAGCTATTGCACTAGCTTTTGTTTTAAAGGGTTACACATGATGTGACAAGCATGTACACAACATCACGTCTTTAGTAAACAGATGCCGTGTCTAGAGGCTTTTTGGCAAGTGATATAGCTGAGGGTAATCTGTTGAAATCATATGAAATTAAAGTACCTAGAGATGAATAAACAAATTTCACATTGGTGAAAATACATGCAACTGCAAGATATCTTATGTGTATATGTTTAAAAATAAAGCAAGCTGATTTTTTTCATTCTTTTTAACTGTATACCATTGTATACTCCGTGGTATACAGTTAAAAAGGCATCAAAGGCATTAAAGAGTTAAGTTACAGTTCTATGCTTTCTATGTCTAGGTGGTAACTGAAAATGACTGGATATACTGTCACAAAAGGATGCAACGACTCTAGAAGACATGCTGCAGTGAAAAACATGCCAGCTGTGTAAATAAATGTTTGTCATGTGGTGAGAGAGTTAATCAAATATATTCTGTTGTTTGACAACACGAAAAGTAATTTCCATATAAATCCATGCACACACTCATTTAGAATATTTTAAGTCCTTCAAGCAGTCGACTGACAAAGATGATTGCTTTAAGCTACCTCTGACTAAGATCCCCTAGGACACGGACACTGCCAGTACAACTGCTTAATGCCTTAAGGTTATTGAGGTTAAGGGTTGAGAAACATAACTATGTTATACATTTTAATGTTGGACTCACAACTAAGACAACCGTATGCACCATAGGTTTAAGGTTTGTCATGTGATCTTCCATCAGTGAGCAGGGGAAACCCCATTGATTGAGGGGAAGCACTGCAGTATTTAGGCTGCACACAGAAATAACATGCAGTTCTCAATGCTGCACAACCTGTGGAACACCATTCCTTTTTTAAAATGGTGAAAAATCACATTCCAGGGCAGTATTTCACCATTTCTAATTAATTAATCAGATTTTTGCACAGACAGATGCAAAACTAAATAAAATGATTAAACAAAGCATTTGCATTTATTACAAAAAAGAGCAAACAAAGGACAGTTAAAGTCCTCCATCTTGGGATAATGGCATTACTGCTGAGAATCAGTGGATTGTTTTTGATTAAGTTTTGGCTGCCTGAGTGTATTATTCTGAACACTGGTATGGTGTAACATCAAACCACAGCAGCACTCCCCATTCATCTCTGCAGGGTGCTTGATAGAGATGTTGTTTCAGCAGTTCTTTAACCATTACCTAACAGCTATATGGCTGGAACATAGAAACAATGCCTACAGCAGCATAGGAATGATACAAGACAGACAATATAAGAGCAGCATTTTCTCTTACCACTCCTGTTGTGGTTCATCAATGACCAGGAGAATTTTAAACTTCTTAGGTGTCGTGACTTGGGTCTGCTCCACTAGCCCTGCAGAGGCAGCTGTCTGCTTAACAACGTTGGTAATGGAACTGAAGAAACCCGCTCCTGTCGATTGAACTGGCTGGGGTTTCCTCTCTGGAGCAGGGGAAGTGGCTGGAGGTGTTGGCCCAGATGTCGGAGACTTGGCAGGGGGGTTGGAGGCAGGTGGAGGAGGCTGAGCAGGATCGGGCCTCTGAAGGTCTGTCATGTAGCCATTGGGCAGGTTGGAGATGAACGTGCTGTCTGAGAGACGCCGACGCAAATAATTCATGGCTGCAGAGGAGCAAGAAGAAGAGTCAACAAGCACTGGGTGTGGAAAAGTATTGTGCCGAGAAGCCCCTGTTCTCAGTGGTACAGCTGATAATGGCTGAGCTCTCAGTGCAAACTCCCAACAAATGTATTCCCTCTCAGCTCAGTGGAGCATCCTCGAAGCTCCCCCTCACTGGCAGTGACGCTACACTCTCCCGTAGCCAATCACTTTACCCCGTGCTTTCCTCAAGCATTGCAAATGATGCTCTGGCTGTGCCTCTCCTTCCTGCTATCGCCCTCCACTCTCTCCTCTCTCTCCCCCCAGCATGCCTGCCTTTTCTACCCCTCCCCCATTTTCTATTGCCTTAGAGACGTCATCTTTTTTTGAACCAGAGCATGAAAAATAGAGGGGTTTCCAGTGAAAGTGCAAGAGGGTGTACTGTGTACTACATCACCCTCCCCTTACTCCTACTCCCCTTGTTACTCAGGTTCACCCTGCCCTCTGTCTGGGTGCTGTTTTTCCTGCTTATAGAATGCAGCCATGAAATCTAAAATGGCTGTTAGGACTGGTGAATGAGAAGGAGCGTCATCAGCCGTCCCTTGAGACACAAATTCATGCACTAAAACTCTCTGTCTTAATTGTTTAATGAATCTCTCTCTATGTAATAATTTTTCTTATTATAATTTACTACAATACTTGTTTAATTTAAAAATATTACAAAGTTAATTGGCTAACATGTCTTCATTACGGGTGGCACAATTCATTGTGTTCATTATATTTTATATAAACGTTTGATGCTTATTAGAGCATAAAAACATTGCATACAATATTCTTAGCACTAATTATCACAAGGTTCACTAAAAACACAGAAATTTCTGTAAAGCACTTATTAATTATATCAGCAATAGTTATAAGACAAAACAAAAGACTACTTTTATTCAAAATACATATAAATTAGCTGCTGAAACTTGCTTAAACACTATGTATTAGGACAGGAGTAAATGCTTTTTGATAAACGTAACCTTCAGCACAGCTAATGGATGGATTTTTTTAAACAATTCAATAAATCAATAACTTGTGATGTGCAGTGGTAAAGGGTTGTTAAAGTGTAAAAAGATAGATTCAAACATAGGCACACATAAAAAAAATTGCAAGTCAGGACACTGAATCTTTATATTGCAGTGTGAGTATATTTTCTAATGAAGGGCTAATATTACTATATGACTTCATTCATCATGGCATGACAGCCCAACTTCAGTCCTGCATTTTAATGGTTAATAACAAGATAAAATATTAATATAATACTTTCTGAGATATTATGAGATACTTGCACACACCGTGTATATTTTATATGTTGTTTATGACATTTCAAATTGCTAAATTTTTACATGGAATTAGTTTTATGCTTTATAAATATTTTTACAGAATTTGAAGATTTCCTCTAATATTAAAAATCTGAAATTGGAGGAAATGCCTCTGTTGCTTGGCAACGTGACACAACGGGTAGACTAATAATAATAATAATTTAAATAATTAATTCATAATTAAAAATATAATTTCTCATAGCTGTGCTTTACATGAGTAGTGCTGTCTTCTCTCAGTGTCTATTTAAAACTACAACTATAGTGTGCATAGGATAGGACACTCATATTTATTGTATTGCAGTAAAGTAAACAAAAGAGTTCCACTGTATTTTTAAGTCATGTGTTAAGTCTACATTTTTCTATGGAATATAAATTTACCTTATGAATTGAATTTCAGCTCTACAGCTATTTATTCATTCATTTTACGTTTCACTGATTAAGGGAAATTCTGGGAAATACGATATTTGTATTTTCTGACCTTGATCTCTGTCATTTGTGCAAAATGCCTGTAAAACTGTTGACAGTCAGCTACTATATATTTTTCAGTGACTCTGTAGGACTAGAGTTGTTAGCAGCATTTTGGATTATGTTTAGCAAGCCAAAGCGAATAAATGGTGCTTAAAAGAGGAAGGAGAGAAGGCAGCGGGATAAGTATACCTCTAGGACTTTAGATTTGAGCAGGGTCCAGGCCTGCCCTCTACTAACTGTGCCCCGTCAGCTCAATCCTACTGACACACTTCAACTACAAGTTATACTAATTCATAAAATTTGGTAATGTAAAGTTAAAGCTCATTTCACTAATAAGCTAGTGTGGGCTTACTTTATTTCCCGAGTTTAAATAATTTAGTGCTTCTGCAGCAACTGTAGTAACTAGCATGACTAAGGAGGACACTGAATAGATGGGCCTACGCAGGTCAGACTTTGGGGAGCACCCCTCATGTTTCTGAAACTAAAACGATGTCATTTATCAACTTGTGCAGCTTTAATACATGACCTTACTGAAAATTGCAAAACAAATTGAACTGTATTGAAGATATTGTGTGCTCACAGCCAACCGTCCTTGTGTTTGGTGAATTCATTGATCCACTTCTGTACTGAGAGAAAATGTCTCTGTATCCTGCTTTGCCTCTGCAGTCTCAGGCTGATATTTTGGCATGTTTACAACTGTTACTAGCTGCTATTTCTTTATGAATGTACTATGCATGAATACTTGTAGCTGTGCATCTTGCATATTTTGTTTTGGGGGGGTTGGAATACCAAGATCACTTGAGCCCAATTCTCCCCTGTCAAAGCTGTTACTAGTCCAGTTGATATGATTTAAAGATTTGTGATTAACAGGCTCCTTTCTTTTGTTGCATGCTGGCAGACATTACAGTTATCTTTATGTCACTTTAACAAGGGTGAATTTTGTTTTTGGGGTTGTGGCAGCGTAGTTGAGGAAGATAATATGAGTTTATAACATGAGCTTAGATACAAACCGGATTCCAAAAAAGTTGGGACACTAAACAAATTGTGAATAAAAACTGAATGCAATGATGTGGAGATGGCAAATGTCAATATTTTATTCAGAATAGAACATAAATCACGGAACAAAAGTTGAAACTGAGAAAATTTATCATCTGAAGGAAAAATGGTGATTCAAAATGTCATGGTGTCAACAAATCCCAAAAAGTTGGGACAAGGCCATTTTCACCACTGTGTGGCATCTCCTTCTTCTTACAACACTCAACAGACGCCTGGGGACCGAGGAGACCAGTTTCTCAAGTTTAGCAATAGGAATGCTCTCCCATTCGTGTCTAATACAGGCCTCTAACTGTTCAATCGTCTTGGGCCTCTTTGTCGCACCTTCCTCTTTATGATGCGCCAAATGTTCTCTATAGGTGAAAGATCTGGACTGCAGACTGGCCATTTCAGTACCGGATCCTTCTCCCACGCAGCCATGATGTTGTGATTGATGCAGAATGTGGTCTGGCATTATCTTGTTGAAAATGCAGGGTCTTCCCTGAAAGAGATGACGCCTGGATGGGAGCATATGTTGTTCTAGAACCTGAATATATTTTTCTGCATTGATGGTGCCTTTCCAGACATGCAAGCTGCCCATGCCACACGCACTCATGCAACCCCATACCATCAGAGATGCAGGCTTCTGAACTGAGCGCTGATAACAACTTGGGTTGTCCTTGTCCTCTTTGGTCCGGATGACATGGCGTCCCACATTTCCAAAAGAACTTCGAATCGTGACTCGCCTGACCACAGAACAGTCTTCCATTTTGCCACACTCCATTTTACATGATCCCTGGCCCAGTGAAAACGCCTGAGCTTGTGGATCTTGCTTAGAAATGGCTTCTTCTTTGCACTGTAGAGTTTCAGCTGGCAACGGCGGATGGCACGGTGGATTGTGTTCACTGACAATGGTTTCTGGAAGTATTCCTGAGCCCATTCTGTGATTTCCTTTACAGTAGCATTCCTGTTTGTGGTGCAGTGTCGCTTAGGGCCCGGAGATCACGGGCGTCCAGTATGGGTTTACGCCTTGACCCTTACGCACAGAGATTGTTCCAGATTCTCTGAATCTTCGGATGATGTTATGCACAGTTGATGATGATAACTGCAAAGTCTTTGCAATTTTTCGCTGGGTAACACCTTTCTGATATTGCTCCACTATCTTTCTGCGCAACATTGTGGGAATTGGTGATCCTCTACCCATCTTGGCTTCTGAGGACACTGCCACTCTGAGAAGCTCTTTTATACCTAATCATGTTGCCAATTAACCTAATTAGTGTTAATTGGTCTTCCAGCTCTTCGTTATGCTCACATTTACTTTTTCCAGCCTCTTATTGCTACTTGTCCCAACTTTTTGGGATTTGTTGACACTGTGAAATTTTGAATCAACATATTTTTCCTTTGAAATGATACATTTTCTCGAATAAACTTTTGATCTGTCACCTACGTTCTATTACAAATAAAATATTGACATTTGCCATCTCCACATCATTGCATTCAGTTTTTATTCACAATTTGTTTAGTGTCCCAACTTTTTTGGAATCCGGTTTGTAAATGTGACCATTCTCTCAATCGCTGACTGGGGTTGTTGTCCATGGTTTTAATCAAAAGCTAGAATGATGCTATTGGTAATACTGATTGTTGCTATATGCTAATAATTTTGCACCTACAGTGTGTGTGTGTGTGTGTGTGTGTGTGTGTGTGGAGAATCGGTAGAGAATCTTTTGACTGAAATAAATAATAAGAATAACCTGAAAATAATATTGCTAAAAAATGGTGTACCTTGCAATGACTATTAAACATGTGTGCTATTGTGACACCATGTGGTAGTATCAGTGTAGTGAACAACAAAACCAACCTCAGCTTTGCTTAAGTCTGAAACTCAGCCATTCTAGTCAGATGTCTGTGGATGAGACGCTCCAGCATTGCATTGTGCCCTCGGTTTGCCCTCAATGTGCTGCTGCAGTCAGACTGCAGGAAACTAAACTCATTGCAGTGAAAATCACTGGAAACTCTTCATAATGATTCGTGTAAAATCAACAGCAGTTCAGAGAAAGCAGCTCTTTGTATGTTTACTTTCTTCACAAACATTATCTATATAGTGTCATTAAAAAAAAAAAAAAAAAATCAAGTAGCTTATTGTGTTTCACGTTAAACCCATTTCATTTCTGGGCATCTTCATAGGCTGCGTAGCTTGGTAAAACTTGAAAAACAATGTAACTTTTAGGATGATAGGAGAATATATTAATAGTTAATATCAAAGTGTTCATACCGTATAAAAGTACCTTTTAAAAAAGCCCCGGTTCGCCTCGTATCTCTCCGCTAGGGCCGCTCAGCTCTCTTTTGTTGTCTGAGGACTGCTGCTGTGTGAAAGTGCGTGAAGAAGGCAGAGTACGTAGGCAAACTCGGCTAACTATGGTGTTGCTGTAAAGCTAATTTTTGTCGAAGAAGTAAGTATCATGGAAGAACAGGAATATCCATTTTTTGGAATTCAGTTTGTTGGATATAGACTATTGAACCTATCCTGGCACTAAGTAGATACTGACTTGTAGTTTTTAGGTTTTTGCTAGTTAAAACGAAAACCATTGACCTAGTGCACTGAAAAGTTAGCGACTTGGCTAACGTAAGTTTGTGTCGTGAGTAAAGTAGACAAAGTTCGCTGTCTTGTATTTTGGCTTCAGCAACTAAGCAGACCGCTGGTCACAATACATGTATAACATTATATTTTAATAACAACAACCTCTTCAATATTAGCGTTTATAACTTCGTAGTTTAATTTAAAGCTCGCACTAATGAACGGCTAGTAGCAACTAGCTCAGCGTAGGCTACGTGTTTAGCTAGCCGCATTAAAGCCTGTAGTCTTCAGTGTAATGAAGTGTCTGTCGTTGAACAAAATAAAGACTAATGTCTCTTGGGATTACCATTAACTGGCGTGTAAACGTATGCCATTTTTAAAAACATGACAACATTTCTCTCTCCTTTAGGATAGCTTGCTAACGTTAATGTTAGCAAGTAGCCTGTTCGTGTAAATGCTAGAATGGACATGATAAACTCTCAGTTCCTGGACAAGATGAACAATAACATTGGGAGACTGCACTACGAAGGTAAGTTTGTCTTTTTCCTTTCTTTTGGTCCTATAGTTCCTGAGTTCATTTATAAAACGCAACACGTTGCGGTTTCCCTAAATTCAGCGCCAGATACTCCTGTGTTGTGATTTGCATTACCCTTTTGACTATCCTGACGTCGAGACTGACAACGGCATGTTTAACAACTTGTTGGTGCGGAGAACAACGACTGCTTTGTTTAATAACATCGCAACTTTAAAATACGATTTTTATAGCCTGTATTTAATAAGTTGGCATTGAATAATAATAACATTCACTTGAAATTTGTAGAAATTCCCAAGCTATTACGGCATACACTACAAATGCTGCTTCATGTGATGTAGCAGTGATTAAGCTTCAGGTTGTGTAACAGTCAATTGTGCCACTGCTTAGTCAAAGATCTAAAGAAATCAGGGAATTTTGCTCAAAAATTTGCTTTATCATGTTTCTACACACAGTTTCCTTGGGGCTTAGATGAGTGGGCGATTTTTAACTGCTTGTGTATTGCTCCGTTGGCTTTCTTGATCAAAGTTTACTTCTCAAACAAGTTGCACCTCCATACATTAAACAAAGTCAGAGTCGTTCTATAATAGGAATTTAAAATAATAAATGTAAATTAGAATTTAGTTGCCATTTACTTAATTTATGATCTCCAGTCCTCCAGTGAATCTGTTTTTTTGTTTAATTCACCAAAACCCAAAGTACTTTTCCATTCAAGTGTTCTCCTTTGTGCAATAGCCCCAGATTATGTAATATTGTCAACTTTTCCATCTTCTGCTAAGCACTTTAAATTGCAATAACTTGTGTGAAAGGTCCTTCGAATACATTTTACACAGGTTATTCAAACTTGGTGTAAAAACAGTTATTTGCATTGTTTTAACATTAAGCAAGATGTACTTAGTCAAACTGGCTCATGGTTTATTAATATCTGGCCAAATTGTATTTTTCGGTATATTTGTGAAACTCTTGATCGCCTACCAGTGCAGTCTCAAAAAGTCAGTTTAAAATGAATTGATGGAATACACAGTCCTTGTAGTTTACTGTGTTTATTGTGTATTTTATTCTGGAAACTTACTTTCAGTCTAAATTAATTTAATTAAGTTATTTCTACTACTGAACTCTTTCCCACAGATGAGTCCAAGATGCCCTCCCTGTCTGCCACTATGTCCAATATAAGTGGGCCTCCTCCTCACTGCCCAAGCAAACGAAAATATGGCGAAGAACAAATGGAAGACCGATTCCACTGTGATGAAGACCATATGACCAAAATGAGCAGATTGTTTGCCACCCAGCTGTAAGTGCCTTTAAAAAAATTATTATGATTTTGTGTGTCTTGAAATTATTGCTGTATTGGCTTTTCATATTTGTTTGATTGAATAAATTGTATGCAGTGCAATACATGAGTTGTAAATGTAATACATCAGATCATGTGACAAGTGTCATGCATTACAAACAGGGTCCCCCTAATACTTTTCTGATTGTCATACAAAAATGTAAAATTATTAAGAAGCCCTAACAACCTTGTATTAATCTCCTTTTTTCGTTTGGTTTCATTTAAGTCTCGAAGCCAGCATATGGTAATATTTATTTATTTATAAATACAGCACTCAGTGTTTCAGTGTGTGCTGGCTGTGAGACGTATTTATTTTGTCCAATATGGGTAAAAACATTCAGTCTGATGTTATTCAGAATACAGGCTGAAAAAAAAAAAAAATCTGACCATGATTTTAATAATCAGCCCCTTAAAGTTTGATGGTAAAGTGTGACACAAAGTACCCCAAAAAGTTGATTCTGTTCGTCTGGACATACTTCCTTACCTGGTTGATTGAGCATCCATCAAGACCTGACACAAAGTAGTTCACTGATATAAACAAATCTTAAAATGAAGCTGTATATAATCTTAAGAAAAGTCTACAATAATAATAAAGCTGCACATTACAAACTGCTTAAAAAAACATCCCCTCTGCACAACAAAAGTTGTCCACGAAGCTGCTAGTACATTTCATTTTAACTGTCCTTATCAAGGGGACGTCCCTCTGCTGGAGACAACCGTAGTGAGCACTGGAGCCTCAGCCACAGTCCTGGGGAGCACGTTATTTCCTCCTCTAATGGTCTCCATGGGAACCATCTGTATGCCTCCATTGCTGGCTATGCTGTAGACCAGCCGATACCTCTGACCAAAAGCAGCCATGACATTGGAGTCAGGGGAACAGAACGGTCTGTCATAAGTGGAACTGTAGAGCGACAGCAGGTACGTCAACATGTAAAAGAGAGCATTGTGATGGTTTTTATTGTTGTTGGTTTTTTTAAAAAGTTGCACACATGTAATTTTTTTCACCTTTCTTGTTGTTCATTTAGATATGAGCAGTGGATGGATAAAACATGTACTGAAATACATTTACTGTGTGCCAAACAACAACTAACTACGATCGTGTGTGTGTGTGTGTGGTGTGTGTGGGGGGGGTATTGAACTGCTGCCAAAATCAATTTCGAGAAACTGTTTAAATACTGACCTATTTAAACCTCTTTTCCCAACCTTTAAAGGTTTATTACAGTCAACAGTAAAGAAAAACACAACTACGAGCTAATGTGAGAACTAATAAAAATATGAATTGTAAAGACAACATATCAGTTTAATTTTAATATCTTTATATATTTTTTGCTTATGTATTTAAGTCAGTGTAAGCAGATCAAAATAACAGATATGTATAAAGGTAAAAGTTGCTAAATGTGATGGCCAGCAAAGATTTAATGCCACGATTAACACAGATGACAGAAAGTTGTACACACACTTGAATAACTTTTTTGTACAAGTGTTCAATCATTCAGTCAAATGAAATAAAGATTGTTGACAGTGTGTTGACCATGTTTCCTGTGAACATACTAAAGTTGTCTTGCAGATTTGGGAAGATTTGCAGATTTGGGAAGCCTTTTACTATATATATATATCTGCCTTTGCAAGATGGTTGGAAGTACTATGTAAATACTTTGTGGTTGATCACAGACAGATAAAAAAAAAAAAAAAAAAAACATTTAACCAGTAGGTCAGTAATTAATCTTTTTTTTTTTCCTTATACAGAATCGTCCCTCAGTTATTACCTGTGCCCCTGCGAGCAACCGCAACTGCAACCTCTCTCACTGCCACATGAATGGTTGCACTCCTAGCCCACCTACTGACCCGAGAAAGGCTAATGGTAAGTCTTTTAAGATACTTGCACTAACAAACTAATATATTTGTCTTTCTATGTACTGATTTGCTAAAGTATGACAAAAAAATGATCTAAAAGACCTGTGGAGTTTTAAAGTCAACAGTAGTGGGTGGTTGCACAAAAATATATCAAAGTTGCATATTTTTATTTTGATAATTTAGCCAATTTATCAACTTTAAAATCCAACTTTGTCAATAATTAAGAGCAATTGCTGAATAGTGCCACAAGTTGGTGTCTCTGTCCTTTTTGTATGTGTTCCCAGTCTCTTTGCAAACATAAAAGTAATATGTGGTTGTACATTGGCCAGTTTGAAAATTCTTGAGTTATCATGCAGCCCTAATCAGATGTAGTTTGACTTTTTGACTCACTGTTATGCAAACTAGTTTATTGCAATGGTTGCATACAACAAAAGCTTATCCTGAAATGAATTGCACCAGTATATTGCACTAGATCGTTTTAAGATTTCTGATTTAGTTTAAGTCTAAACTGAATCAGAAAGGCAACCTCTGAAAATGACACATACCTAGGAAAAACTTTAGTGAATCAAACAAATTGTATCTGAATCTGTATTTGATCTATTGTAAGTGTACCAAATAGTGTAACAAAATGAAATGGTTAAAAAAATCTTCAAAACCATTTGTAAAAACTAATTTTCATGCACTCAAGCTATTATATGTTCTACACTTTGGATCAAATTTGCAATCAAAGCTATTTTTCAAAATGCCCAGCTGTGTTTTTCCTAGACTTTGATAAAAAAGCGTCCCCAAAGCTGCTTTTTTATTGAATTGAGAAATCAAAAGGTATTTATTCAGTTTTCAGTTTAGATGCATGGAAATAACAATTTCTTTTTGGTCTTCTTCCTCCACGTGATGTTATTCCATCCAATTTAGTATGCGATCCTGTGATTGAGGAGCACTTTCGCCGCAGTCTTGGAGAGAACTACAAAGAAGCAGAGTCTGTGTCTAACTCGGTGTCCATAACGGGTTCAGTGGATGACCATTTTGCCAAGGCACTGGGAGATGCCTGGCTCCAAATCAAGGCCAGGGGTGGGGGCCATCAAACTCCAGACGCTGATCCGTGAATCAGAGGGGAGTAAACATTATAATCACTTAAGTATGTGCATATGAGAGTAGAGATCGCTTGCTCTCATTTCTTGCCAAGAATCAACTTCTCTTAACCAAGAACAGAGTAAGACATATGGTGCTCACACCGGCTGTTCGCTTGTGGACCTCGAGGGTCAACCTTCTGTTAGCTCAGATTTGTAATCTGAAATCATTAAATCGCTCTTATAATAGAAGAGAATCTTAATATTGAATAGTTGGGTTGACAGTGTTAGTTGTGGAAACAATCACAGATTTTATTTTGAAATGAAAATGAGATTCACAGAGTGGTCAGTTGTTCGGAGTTCATGCTCTGTTTTACCTGCCTTTCACCTGCCTTGATAGCCAAAGAGTTTCCTGCCTTTCCAATCAACATATAAGCCATGGATTTACTCTTTATTTTCATCTAAATCACACTGCTTTTTGAATTTATATTACTTGAAAAGGACAGCCAGGTCTCATTTGCACTATTACATTTCTGACCGTTTAAGGTAGCAGGTTACCTGTTTCAGTTGGACCTGATGTGTTCACGAATACATTTGTGATTGTGATAATGCAATTAAGGCTCTGGTTCCCCGCTTTGTGAAGACACTAGCCTAATCAGTCTTCTTTATGATGGTGAACTGGACGTATCCACTGTTGAATAATTATAGTTTCCTGTCTATACACTCACTGTGGGCGATTACTTAATAAACTAATATCACAGTAGATATCTAACTAGACAGCATGTTTTAAATAGCTGGGTTCTATTACAATCCTTATTCTATACTATATATTTACTCAGAATTTATTTTTTATCTGTAACATTTTAGAAATACTCACTGCTGGTACAGTTGTACTCAATATATTTTTTTGTATCTGGTTTTCATTAGTATATGTAGATGTATATCCTAGCATCCATCTACAAGTCACAGCCTCTGGCAAGGTTGTATGAATACAGTTAAATAGGCTGCATTGCTTTTTTTTTGTTTGTTTGTTTTGTTAATTCTGTGGAGCTGAACACTGCGGCTTTACACAAGACTGAATACAGCTAAATCTGATTTTCTGTAGCTTTTTATTAGCAGTAACTTTATTTATTCTTCACATGTTGATAGTTTCATGTTGACTTTTGGCAAAATGGAGTGACAACAGAACTTGGACTTTAATGTGTTTCTTTTTGTTGTTGTTCTCTTTTTTTCTTTTAATTGGTTCATTCCACGAAAAGTTCATTAGTGCCTCACACCTCACCTCCTCACAGTAAGCATATTTATTTTTTTCTACAGTAACTACAGTATGCTTAATAAAGCCATAGAAAGTTACAGGAAACTAAATGGTGCATTCAAATTTTTTGCACTTTTAAATTTGTGATGTAGAGTAACTGAAACAAGCTTTAAAAAATTTTAGAGTAATTGGTCATTTTGTAACATTTGTTACTAGGCTGATCTTCTAGCTGTGATATTTTTTTCCCTTAATTTTCTAATAGTCATTGTTTTGGTCACCTTAAAATGTAACTTGAGGTTGAGAAATTAAGAAGCAACATTATATATATATATTCTAGATAATGTTTTGGACATATCAATTTTATCAGACAGCGCTTACTTACCCATATTTTGAGGCCCTTCAGAAATAATGCTCAAACTTTGAAGGTAACTACTTGTTTGGCTTCATCAAATACATTCATAAAAAATCAGCTAATTCGATCAGGTGGGGGCTTCTTTTTTTTTTTCTTTCTTTCTTTCCCAACAGTAAGAACAACAAAGGATTTCTCCATTGCTTTACCAATAAGCAGTTGATCTCCCTTAAAAATAAGATTTTCATGCACATGCAATATGGGTGTCCTTTTATAAGTAGGCATCAACATTCCATCACTGCTGCCTGACGCTAAGCTGTCACTTCAGTTGTGTTTAGCTTTTACTGTTACACATATATTGTCTGTTTTGAATCAAGGTGATGTCATGGTGTCTGCTGCAGAAGTTTTGAGGAAAAAATGAGAACAGTTTTGTCTTTTTATGCAGTGACATTTTGGTTAAATTTTTCCTCTTGTCAAATTCTCTTTTGTTAGCGTAAACTATTTGTCAACACTGACTGAGATGGGGGTATTGTAAAGTCTAATTTTGGTCATTTAACTGCCTGTGAAAATCTATACATTTGTATTAATATTCTGCAATTTTTAAGTCATTGCATACACTATCCTGACTTTATACTTTAATTTACTCACAAGACTGTCATTGCGCCGTGCGGAATGATTGATTTTATTATTATTATTTTTTTCTTTCAGTAGTGTACTTCTCTGTAGCATGGATGCTCAATATCTTCTAATCATGCATTCTAACTTTCTACAGGTTGATTATTTTCCCACAGTTGTCAGATGATTATTACGTGCAGGAACACAACAGCCTCTTGATCCAAGACTTTCTTTGTGTCAAAAGTACTTCTGTAACACTATTAGTTTGTGTAGGTTTTGTTCGTACCATAGTAGAAATTAGGGTTTGTCACAGGATCTGCTTGTTTGACACAAGTAGGGTTTTCAATAATATGTTTGGGGTTTTAGTCAATTGTTATTTAATTTCTGTATTTACACTACCTGTATCTCAGACTGTTTAAGGTGTCATCCAAATACAAAAAACATTTGTGCATTTTTGTCCTTATTTCTCTGGAAGAAAACACCACTTTTTGTTTTGTTTTTGTTTTTTTTACTTACATTTCTTCAAAATAAACATATAATGCCTGCCTTTGCATATGTCTTTTTGTCCTTTATAATCACTTGTAACTGAAATTAAGAGAGTAGTGGCAAATACAGTGAATGGTTACAGTTTGAGAGAATCTGTAGTTAAAATAGTTTTTTGCCAGAAAACAATGGGTGTGATTTTTGTATGAGCTGAAATACATAAACTCACAATCTTCCCATACAGTGCTGACTTGATTCAGAGCAGTGTATATGGGGGATTTACACAGTATTCAGACTGTTTCACTCTAATGTCTGTAACATTTGAATTTACACTTTATTGATAATGTGAACAGAGTTTAATTTTTATTTATTTAAATAAAATAAAAAAACCCAACAGTATTAAAAACCTGTCACAAAAATATTCAGCCTTTGTAGCACTAGAGCCAGTGTTTGGGTAAATCCTTTTTTCAAACCGTCCTTGATGTGTCCGCGATGTGTTGGGAGTCTGCTGCCTGCCTGGAAGAATAAAGGGGGGAGCCTAATGAGACATGCACAGTGTGCTACAAGTGCTGCAAAGGCATCTTGACAAAGTGTTGAATTAATTTTGTAATATTTTTGGAAATGGGGAGCTTGTGTTTTAAACGACTCTTGAATAAATTTGCAAAAACAGTTTTAAAACAGGTTTTCACTTTCTCATTATGGGTTAATCATTGTCATGTGATGGAGAAGAAACCCATTTAATCCATTTGAAAACATGCAATAAAAAATGTGCAAGGAATGAAGGGGCTAATTTGTTGTACATAAAAATATATTTCATTGTTTTACATTATGCAGATTAACACAAAAGTGTAGCTGTTGACAGTGTATATGGCATGCATATTCAAATACAAGCTATTCGAGGGTTATCTGGAGATGCAAAAAGCTACGTAGCAAATCTGAAGACTGTTTATGAAATTGGAATGGTGCACGGTCACTCCAGTCAATGACAGAATGATGGTCCCAGTAATTAAAGCTGTCTTTTATGAACCGTCTTATCAGGAATCATTGCTCATGTTCTGTTTTCACTTACTGCTGCTGGTTGAAATGAAGTGATTTATCAATGTATTAGTGAGACCACGTAAACAAAGTGGAATCAGGGCTGGGGAATGGCAGTGTCTAATGGTGTTTCATCACCTGCTTTTCTGTTACTATTTTGTTAACCCTTTTAGCTTTTGAAAACTGCTTTTTTGAAATGCCACTAACATCGCAAAAATATTTTATTTTCTGTAAAAGATAGCTTTAGAAAACTTGGATCATACAGGGTTGGCAGATTAGCAGCATAGTATGCACACCTCTGGGCTTGAATGAAAACAAACTCTGCCTTGAATATTAAAGACACATTAAAACGAGCCTTTATTTAATTGTTACTGCATTATTTTACTTAAAAATGTAATAAACTTGTAAATAGTTACTTTAGCATAGTTGATTTCCTCAGATGTTGACAGGTCAAGAAGTGCGAGTAGAAATTGTCCACCTTTGGCGGTGTTGGAGCTTGATGGAATCTGACACTTCACACAACAACTTTGGGGCTTGCAAGAAGTGGCGGTTAAGGGGAACTGTGGAGGTCAATACAAATTTTGGGAAACTAGGAAATATAAGATAAAATTATCTATATGTTGGGCATTAGAACAGAGTGAAAATTCACACAAATTACACAAATGCACTATCATAAGCAAACCCAGCAAACCCTTAAAAAGTCCACTGTGGAAATTTTGATAGAGAGGGGTCGACAAATGGGTTGATAAAGAGCTGTTTTGGAAGCATTTGTACAAATAGACTCTTAACTGTGCCACTTGCCCACAATTAACAAAAGTATGTTTGGAGAATATAGAAAATTTTGATTAGACATGAGAGTGGAAATGTTAACCTGTGGGTTGCGACTAGCAAAAAACCCCCCAAAACATTGGATGGGTAGAATTAAAAAAAGGTTTTACTGGAAGTAAGAAAGGGTTCCACTAAATATTAACAAACTGGGATTGGAAATTTAATGCGCTCAGTCATGAAAGTGAAAAATTGAAGTTTTTAAACGACTCACAGTTCCCAAACTTGACAGTCTTTAAGTAGAACTTAAACATGCTGTTCCCACACAAGGGTATGAAACATCTTAGAACTAATGCATGACATGTCTTAAATAAAGAACAGAAAGACTTTGAGTTGGCTGCAGGTATTTACACACTGCCAAATGTAGAGTAGGTAAAATTTCCTTAGTACAAAACACAATTATCGTCTATATCTGTAACATTAACTTTTTCACCAGAGGTGCCCATACTTTTTCTAAGCAAATATTCCCTCCTCAGTTTAGTGTCTTACAACTCAAGACAAAAGTTGACAAAACTAAAAGGATTATTCAGAAATGTTGCTTTTTAGTTACATACCTGAATATTTGCTGACACCGTGAGACTTTTTTCTCTGTCTTTGTGCTTCGGTCCCTGTCCCATTTGCGGTTGCTAAAATGTTCTCTACAGATTTAGTTTTCCAGTAGAGCATAAAAAGCCTGTTGACAAAGTGGTCTCACAACAGCTGTATATTTAATGTCTTTCTATTTCTACTTACTGGCTGTGTGTGCATGCAATAAATTATACGGCCAAGTTGGCTTGTTCTCCACAAGCAGCTGACTTCTTCCCCTTGACATTGTGGTTGAAGCCTCTTTGCGCTCAGCTGGCCATAGATGGTGTTTGTTTGATTTGGTGTCATGGTAACAAAAGGCTGGATAATTGCAGCTGGAACAATCCGTTACTTTTAAGGCAAGAAAAAGGGGAATTATTGCTGGTGAGTCAGTGGTGGGGATTGTCTGATGGACAATTAAGCATCAACCCAGAAAAAATGTTATCCCTTGAACTAATAATGATGGAAAACAATTGTAATCGTATCTGGGATTTTGTGATTTCTACTTTTCAAACAGCAGATGGCGTTGTTAAACTGCGCTATAGCACGTACAAATTCTTCAGTCGCTGAAGATCAAACAAAGAGCGTCATCATCCTGGGAAGGTTGATTTGGATGCAGCATTTCTTTTAGTCTGTCTATTGGTAATATGCAAATGCACTTTGCACATAAAAAGGTTCTATAAGTAACAATACATCGCTTTAATGCTGGGAGCAGAATGCGTTGCTCTCTCAGTATGTAGATTACTCAACATGGCCCCAGATCTTAGACTTCTGCTGTCAAGGGTCTTTTATGACATTTTATTTTAAATTTATTTATGAATTGGAGAAATTGTGGTGGATTAATGAATTTTTTTTAAAAGTTGAGCTATAAATAGAATTCTCAAAGGCTGAATGAAAATGTAAATTAGCATACCTCCACTTTACTACAGCAAATTTGATTTCCCCCTCCCCCCCTTTTTTGTGGTTTGGTGTTGCTTTCACCCCTCAGGCTCAAATCTGCTCAAAAGCCCTCCAACAGACCACTGCCTCCACAAGATTAGCCAGCCATTCACCAACCACAATGCCCCTGCTTCTGCTGCTGCACCGTGCCTTCCAAGGAAGCCTCCTCATGTGGGATTACAGGGAGGAGATCCACATTTTCCTGCTTGCACAAAACCAATCGCAGATACTCACAAAACAGACTCACACAAGCACACATACACGCACGCAAATATCAGGCCGCATCGTTAGTCGACACGAAACAAGTGTCTAAATCAAGATGACACATCAGGGTCATGCCAAATTCAGCTTGGCCTCTTCAATGTGTGAAGGCCACAAGGAGCATGACATCTGTGCTCGGGATGGAGGACTGGTCTCTCATTCGCTGCCTCCTGCTACAGCTGTAACAGAATGGACTCTGCTGCTTTCAGACATAGTTGAGACAAACATATGTCGAAATCTGTCCTCGTCGTTTTGTGCTCTCTTGCTTACGTAAAAACGAATGAACCAATGAAAACAGGCTCGGGACACAGTATGGATTTATAATCGGTCTAATTGAATAAATGCATGATTTCACCATAGACTAAATTTTTTAAAAAGTGGCCCTTGGAGTGTCAAACATGTTGGCTCACATATTGTGCACATGCTGGCCTTCGCAAATGGCTGATAGAGATCTCATTCATTCGTTTGCATAATTCCAAATTTGTTGTGCCTGAATAGAATCCAAGGCTGCATCCCTATCTACAGCAACCCCCCTGTGCACAATGTCTTGGGAATTTGCATGATTGCCTGTAGATTATTTGAACATCATCTATTCCCCCTCCTCTTTTTCTTATTTCTGTGGCTCTCTGCTGTGAGGATGCACACACATCCTTGGGCAAAAGAATCTAAAATAGATCATACGAGCAACTGGAGTAGATGCACAGGCACAGGAAGCAGCTCACGGGCAGACTTGAGTCATGCTGGCAAGATCATGCACCCTGAGCTGACAGCCCAACACACCCGATTACCAAGCACGTCATTTCTAAAATGCAGCCGCAGCCTCACCATAGGTCATAAACAAAAGAGGAAAAGTTGAGATCCAATGCGGGCTTACACCTATAGGACTCCTGAATGTGTTTTAATTACGTGCAGCAGTCTTTTGTGCTTTAAGAGTGACCTGATGAACGTCTCTGGCTCAGGCAATTGTGCCTCATTCATTGTGTCATGTGGACTGCTGGCAATGGCATAACCTTTGTGGAGGGAAGGGAAGACAACACGGTCACTCTAGATAACAGTCTTGCAATGAACAGAAACAGACCCTGTCAGGCCATCTCAACATCAGTTTTCAGCTGCACACCATTACAAACACACTCTACCAATCACTCGTTGCCTTTTCCGCTCTTCCTCCATCCATCAGTTAAGACAGCTCCTTCTTCATAAGGCCTCCTGGTGTGGCATGCAGGCTACACTGATTTGGCAGGATCCTATACATACATTTCTCCTTTACATCCCTCTACACTCAATCAGCTTCATTATTGACCTGCTTTGCTGAACACTTTGGCGGGCCGTATCGCCGTATGGTGCTTGATACAGCCAGTGATCTCCCACTGATTTAGTTGGCTTAAATTCCTCTCTTTTATATATTATTGATTTGTAAATGATTGATTTAAAGGGCCATCTGCTGCAGAATAGCATGAATGTTCTGTTGTTCCTTTGAAATAATAAATTGCTTCCAATTAGGACAATCAAATGATGCGCTAATGTTTCTGTTTAGTTTGAGACTCCATTCTTCCTAAATGTTATAATGGCACCATATAATTATTTAGATTTCCTCTCTTAACGACTGACAGAAAGGATGTGTATTGCAACACTGGGTTTTGGGCACTGAACAGAAGATAGATGTTTGAACCATCACTGAGGGGCATTCTCATCTCTCATTATACAGCTTGTTAGGGCCCACATTACAGCTGCTCGACTGAGCACCCATAATAAGGAAAATGACCCAACACCGATATGAGCAGTAATGTTTTTCTTCTCACGGCCGTCTACTACTGGCTTCCATGGCCCTATCTCTTTCCTCTTGTCTGTCTGCCGCCCCCCTTTGCCACAGCACCTCACCACCACCAACACTACCACTCCCCCCTGTGTGTTTGGCAGTCACATAGTGGGCCATGTGTGTGCTGAACACGTTACATAATGCCCTCCTTTCACTGCACTCCAGATCAAAGAGAACAATCCAGCACAGAAAAATCGCTCCTTGCTGATTTTCCTTCTCTTCCACCATCGCATTGTTTTATCAGACTTCAGTACCAAGAGACTGTACAGTAGATTGTATCATTATCCGCTTCAGCATTCCCCTTCATGTTGAAAACCAAACAGCAAAATAGGGAATGATCTGAGGTTCACTGTTAAAAAAAAGAAAAAGAAAAAAGTTAGGTCGGCAGGGCATGACGATGCTCCAATTCAGCCTCACTTTTGGAGGTCAGAAAAAAAATATCAAGACGGTAACAGTATGCTTTAATAAAATGAATTTAAATATCCTCACGCTACCCAGCTTCGTCTTTTTCATATATCCTCAAAAAAAACTGATGCAATTATAATGAAAACGTTTTTTTTTTTTTTTGTAAGAGGCTTTCCAATCAGCATTTTGCAAAATTCTCTTTTAATTCCACTAAATACCTGACTAGACGTATGCACGAATCCAGCAACGAAACAGTCAAGTAAAAGAGCAGACCATGCCACCTCTTTTTCATGCTAAAATAAAAGTCTCCATCAAGAGGAGGAAACAGCAACACAGAGAGACAAAGAGCAAGAGAGCATCAAACGCTGTCAGAGGGGCTGGGCCTGTCCACAACACTGTGAGGATTGAAGTAATGAGTGTGTGCTGGAGGGACATTTACCTCTATTTTGAGACTAAAGGGTGAACATAAAAAATGTAATGCACCAAAAGAGCTGAAGCTGTTCATTTGTCAGAATAAATGCTCTAAAGGAGCAAACACTTGCCAGTGTGCCTTGATATGGGCGATGACATAAGTTACATTTGATACATAAAGGCTATATTGCCAACATTTTTTCTCGTGTATCTTCACAACATTTTTTAGAAGTATTTGATCCCCTCCAGACAGCAGTGTCTCCTTCACAGTGGGCCTCAGCTGATTTAGAAGTATTTGATCCCCTCCAGACAGCTGGGATCAGCAGCAGTCCTTATCTCTGTTAAACCCCCCCCAGTGATGGAGAGTGGTTCACTGGTCCAAGGGAACAGAGTGGCTGGGTTATCACTGGCCCTCAGCCCAGGGGGAATGAGCAGGTGAACCAGGAATAAAAGCATCTTTAGGACAGAGCACATGCTTGCAATAGTGCATAGCAGACCATAAGTTGTGCAGCTGCAGCATCAAATGAATTGCGGGGGAATGGGAGAGGGCAAGGCTTCAGAGTGGGTTTGCCGCTCAAACTGTTATCACACCTGACAGTGTCTGGTTTGGGATCCAGTGGTGCACGCGGCATACGTAAGCGGCTGGTCATCTGTAAGGCAGAGTGATAGGGTGTGACGTGTCACACGCCACATTAAGCCCAGCCAGAGGATGTGTTTGACAGACCACAGGAACTTACTCCAGCTTTGCCTCGACTCATATTGTCAGACCTACTTGGTAGTTCCAAGTTCTCATGTAGAGCCTTAATCAAATAGAGAATTTGATTACAGTTTCATCCATGATTTTTTAAGTTTTTTGCGTGAATGTGATGTGATCATGATGTCATATCACAATGATACATTATTTTCTTAACATATCAAACAGCTTAGGGCAAGACTATACAAGTTTTGGTTTAATATGCCTCTTTAAGGTAAAAAGAAAATATCCAAAATACATAATTTGTATGTTTAAACATAAAAATTCAGTTAACTTGTAATAGAAAGAATAATTGTTATAATTTTAGTAATCGACTAGGTGACATGTATAAGTTTTTACCAGTGAACAGTATTTTCGGGTGGCAGTCATGGGTGAAGGTCCTGGTAGTCCCTGGCTGCTGAAACTAGCTCTTGGGGAAGAAGCCTGAGCTAGTGCATGAGGTTCAGAGATATCAGCTGGATGTAGTCAGTCTCACCTCAATGCACGACTTGGGCTCTGGAACCTGTCTGCTGGAGAGGGAGCAGAATTGCCACATTCAATTCGGCCTGAATTGGCCTTGGTGAGAGGTGGCAGAGGTGTGTACACTAGTATCCCCCCAGTTCACTGCCTGCATGTTGGGATTTTCCCAAGTAGATGAGAAAGTGGCTTCCTCGCACTAGGTGGGGTGCTGTAAGGTGCCCCACCTGACGATGCCATTGTCTTGCTGGAAGACTTCAATACTCATGTTGGCATCAACAGTGAGCAACAGCCTTCCTGATCTGAACCAAAGTGGTGTTTTATTATTGGACTTTTGTGTCAACTACAGTTCATCCACAACAAACACTGTGTTCAAGCCATGCTCCACTCCTCCATTGTTTACCAGTAAAAATATATAAAATGTTATAATGTGTATTTTATTTTTTAAATCAGACATTTATGCTTACATATTCAAATGCTTACAGACACCAAGCCTCCCATTTTACTGCTATATACAAGTTTTAACAGATGTGTGCATGTTTTAGGAGTAAAATAATGGTAAAAATGACTTTTTTCCACAGAGCTTAACAACCATCTCCATAAAACTCTAATATTCTAGTGAAATAGAATTTTTTTTAATTTTGTTTTATTAAATTTTTACATTTTTGTTTCTGAAATGTATGTCAAAGGTTAAATTTCGAGCCATTTGTACCAACTATTTAGACAGATAACACATCATTTTGTAATCTAAAAAATATCTAAAGGATTTTAACTGTTTTATCTGATTATTACATAAGTAAGTGGCCAAGCAAACATGTACCTCAGACGCAAACAGGTACATTTACCACCGTTGAAAAAAATCATTGCTTACTTTGTTTTTTCTTTACTGTCAACTTTGACAACATCCAAAAGAAAAGTGTTCTGTAAATTACACATTCAATAACCAATTACAGTCACTGTTATGAAAAACAAACAAACTGATAAGTCTGTCTAGGACTGTGATTCATCAGTAAGGCATTTCTGCAGCGTGATCATTTTTCTCCACCTAACCTGTCATGTGAGCATGGGATCATTAAGTCCTGTCCACATATTGCATGATAAGTAATAGGAGGGCTAAGACATCTCCAACCACGCCCTCACTAATCAGCACTTGGATTGATAATCAGAAAGTAGACAAGGAACCACTAAAGGACACAATATAACTTAAGCTTTTAATGAGGTGCAGTTTTTATTTATACTCAGCTACAAATGGTAATAAAAAAAAATCAAATGCATATTCTGCTGCTTTGCTATTACAACAGCACAAATCCTCAGTATTCCTTAGTTAAACTAGCATGTCGAAGAACTGAGCACTGATTTTGTGTGTGTGTGTGGATTTATGCTGTCTCAGTTGTTTCTGTGTCTTCCTGTAATCTCAGTATTGTTTTGATGATGTTGAGATCAAGCCTCTGTGGGGGCCATGCCATCTGTTGCAGAACTCCTTCTTCTTGTTGCTGAATATTCTTAAAATCTCAGGCATTAATGAATTCAAGAAGCTTATATTCATCTATGATACTGTCTACAAATGGAAAAAAATGTTTAGCTTATGCTAGACTTATGCTACACTTGATTAACTTTGGGACTATTAACTATGAGATTAACTTTTAAGTTAAGAAATCATAGAAACTTACAGACCTTGTGCAGCTTTTGGGTTTGCACTAATTTTAAAAAACATTTGAAATAATATTTGTTCTACACGCTGTTGAGCTTAAAGGTAGTTTGACCATAAACACTGATGATAAACCATAATAAATAAACATCAGTGCTGCCATCTTCTACATATAATATAAACAACACTGACTTTGAGGGAAAAGACCAAACTTATGTTGATCCAAGAAACCCAACTGAACTTTGGCTTTAGGCAAATGCATCACTATATCTGAAAAAGTAAAAAGAAACATTATGCTTATTTTTTTTCTGTCTCCACATGTCAACATGTTTCTTTTGGTTGAATAGAGGCTGGTTCTGCTGTTGATGTGTGTCTTGTGAGGTAGCACCAATGTACCCTGTTTGCTCCAGTGCTTGGCTTTTTCTTGACCTCATTCACCCCTGCTGCGTGTCCATTCGTCTGCTCTTTGGGGTGTCTTACCTGTCATTATTTAGCTAAAGGGAGGGAGTGTGCAGAGCCGAGGAGCCCGAGGTGAGGACGACAGACTGGGCAGGCCGCTGTGGCCCAGCCTGGTCCGACTCACTCATCAGTGAGCACAGTTCCCAAACCTCTCTGACAGATCAGAATAGAAAGCATGCACCACATCATAGCTGTGATTCACTCCAGCCCCAAGTCCAAGCATGCCCAGAAGACCCTCAGCACTCTTAATCATCGTGTGTATATGTGTGTTTGCGTGTGTGTTGTTTAAGGAAGTGAGTGAGACAGACAGGGAATGAATGAACTTGTTTGCATATGACAGTGCTTCTATAAAAGTTGCCTGGGTGTTTTCTGTATGTCAGAAAGAGTAAACAGCATCCTAACAGGCCCTCAAAATGTCTCCTGAGAGCACAGCACTGTACGCGTCTCATGTGCTCGCTGCAGTTTTCGGCTCATATTTGAGCGAGGATGATATTTATTCATGTGCGGCGACTGAAATTTCTGAGTCTTATTCTGCACAGTTAAAATGTGCAGTCAAGGGCATAACTACATGAGTGAAAATGTCATGCAACTGTAGGGATACTAGATGCAAAGCACGTGCGGAGGTCACTTGGCCACATTTGCATATAACAATGTGCCAAAAATAATCAAATTAATATTCATTTGCTCACACCAAAAACATAGACATCCAGACTGGGATTCTTGCCTGTAATATATCCAAATCACATTTAAAAGAATAGAAAAAGTAAATCATATAATCCATTACCTTGTTTTGAAGTGAAATAACAATAGCTTAAGGTCATGCCATGAACTTTCCTTAATCACCTGCTCGTTACTTTCCACTTTACTTTCAGGTCCCAGCTGTAATAAACTGAGCAGACTCAGCCAACATCCTGAGGAGTGAAGTGTAAAGTGTGTGCCTGCGTAATCTGACAGAACTTATTTAGAATGCAGGTCTTTACTAAAGCTGTGCCTGAAGCAGCTGCCTGGTCCTGTCTTCACACTTAACAGGAGCATTTGTACGTATTCTCATACAGTAACAACCCCGTACACACATGCCGACGGAAACACACACACACGCATATACATGTGTATCTATTTTATGCAGAAATTACCGTATAAATAAAGACATAATATTCATGTATTACTATGCAAAAAATGCAGTTGTGATAGAAAAAAAAAATGCATGAACGTGCAGCGCTGCAAGTCAGTGTGGGATAAGATCCTGGAGATTAGCTTCACAGTAATGAAATTCAGTGGAACACAGGGTATGTTTCCTCTGTTGTCATTTCTGTGTAAGGGCAGGAAAACAAATAACTCCATTTGATGCTGGAAGAGTTTTTCATTTGTCAGCTATTATCAAAGTCCCACAGCAAAAACTCCAGCATAAAGAGGCCCAGGGTAGATCACAGGCCCATTTGGGTAGGGAATCCAGGAGAAAGCCATTAGAGGAGCTTCACTGGAGAACTAGCCTTTCCTCCCACTGGCTTCACATCAGGCCACAAAATTGTGCAGAGCACCCACTGTGCACCCACTGTGCATCCACGCATCCACGCACAGCAACATGTGAAGTGGCCCCGTTTGGGAAATGTTTACCATGAACTATTCAGTTTTGTAAATTAGGCTTCTCTAAAAATAGTTAACATTAGAATACAGTCGTTCAGATTTTCTAACATTTTCAGAATACTTAAATATATGCATCTGTATATATTTAGATACACACACACGCACATTTGGAATTTAGAGTACTTCACATTTCTAGAATGGGAACAAAAGAAAAGATTGCTGTTTGGTAGATATTTTTTTGCACCCTGATTTTTTCCCTCAGTGTTTCACTTTGCATATTCCTCGTCCTGATTTGCATTCAGTTTTTGACCCAGGCAGTAATCTACAGTGACTCCCCCATAAGCCTCTGGCACATTGGGGAGATGTTATAAGCTGTGACAAAAGACGAGAAGCACTAGAGCAAAGTGAAGGTAGCAGGGGATAGTCTCCTGATTAGCTGAACGTGTCCCTAAATTCACTCTCACTTATAGAGATTCATATTAATCATAGCTGCTTTTTTGAAGTCTTCCTTGAGTCAAAGTGCTTTCCACTGTTTGGGTTACACTTTAAACTACTTTTTATTTGTATTATTCACAGAGGTGATGGCTATTGTTGCACAAATATACAGAAGAGAAATTCAGCAGTAGAAATATTTACCTTAGACACCATGTTGGACAAACACGTTTCTTTACATAGTAATATTATAGGTTTATGAGCTGCTACAGAAGCAATTCGAGGGTCTGCATTATGGGGCGCCGTTTGTAAACTGAAACATGCCGAAATTAACGGCAACATTTTTCCACATTTAGCTCTAAATCAAATAGGATTTGTTCATTCAAACTTTCAGATATTTTACAGGACACTTAAAAATTGTGATATGTAAGACAGGTTAACCATTTTGACCTAGCCTCCAGAGCATGATCTGAATCTGTAGCAAAACTGCATGCTCTGTTTGCCTCTGAGCTTTGAGCTATGAAATATTTGCTGTGTCATGAGAACAAATAATGAAACAGCAAAATCTTTGGGAATCCACCATTTCAGATGTCTCAGAGTGTTTCCATTAAACTCACATCTTTCCCAGGTGCAGTGCATAAATGCATGCTCAGTATGCAAGCAGCAGTGCAGCTTGCGTGCATGGGCAAAATGACATGTTGGATCCTTAAAAGTAAATTGGTAAACAAGTTCATTTTAGCAAGGTTCGTATTCATATTGGGAAAATGGAGCCCGATTAGCATACATGCAGAGAGGCTTTGCATGCTTGACATCCTCTCAGCCCCTCTGCTGGAAATAGCCATGCACACAACATCCTCTGATTACATTGATATGTAGATTCATGCATCTGCAAAGATTAGTTATTCATTAATGTATTTGCTGTGAATTCTCGTGTGAGTGTACCTCAGCCAGGAGTCTGGGGCAAGCCAAATGCATCTAAGGAAAAATGTCACAAATGATCACACAAAATCCACAGAAAAAAAAATGCAGGTTCAGTGACCCCACAATAGAATACATCCAATAGGGCGCTGTGATTAAGAAAATCCTTTGGCACTGGGGTTAAAAACAGAGGAAGTATAAACATAATTATCAGCCTTTTCATCTTCAACGCAGAATTGTTTTTTCTTGCTCAAAGTGGGCTATGAGGATTAATCATTGCCGTCTGTGTGAGTTTAAAAGCGGTAGCGTTCTGTCATCCTTTCATAAAAGCATCATGGATCACCAGTTTTCTTCTTCAGTGTCCTCTCTTGCAGCCACACTGCAAGCACTTTTTAACTTTAAAAATAGGCTCACGACAGAGAGTGCCAAGGAATGCTAAATAACAAGCAATGTCCCCTTGCTCAGATCTGTCCACAAAATGGAGCCGATCAGCACAGAGACGCCGTGCTCCACATGACAAAAGAAATAAAAAATAAAAAAATACTATCATGTCTTTAAATGCTGTCTACTTCAAATAATGTGTGCAGTATTCTTCAAAAACCCTTTAAATACTGAGTCACAGAGGGTCGTACAGTATCGTCCTCACTAGACTTTGGCGGCATTTCCTTTATCTGCTTGTTAAGACCAAAAAGAGAAAATTGCCTGATTAGCAGGGAGAATAATTAAGAAGAGGCTGTTTAGGGAGTCAGCACCAATTTCTTCATCAGAGGAAGAAATGCTAAAATAGATGTTATGCTGAAACAGGAAGAACACAGATGAGCTGTTAGTGCTTTATAGACAGATCTATGCACAAATGGCCACCACAATGGAAATTTGTGATCTAATCAAAATCTTATTGAGTCATATTTTTAATATATATTTTTTGGTGAAATAGATTCGACAGAGGGATCATTTTTCTAGATGTCACAATGATGAAGTCACCTGAATGGGCAATATGGCCGAGATTCCTTTGCAAAAGATGGAAAAAAGAAGTCAAGAAAAAGGTCAACTGCTATGTTGGAAAACAAAAATGTCTCGATTTTGGACCATAGCCACAACCCCACCCTAACACAAAAATCCCATTATTTTTTCTTTTTCTTTTTTAAACATTTTGCTGGAAGCATTGGTAATGCAATAAAACATTATAAAGTTATATCTGTCACTGGGGAAACTGCAGAAATTGCCTGCCCTAACCAAAAGCTAATTGTGTTCTGCTAGACTAATAAAGAGCTTCTTCTTCCTGTCCTCCTCTGCCAAAAAATGATGATGCATCTCTCTTTTGGACAGAAGACATCAGTTTGGGTTGTCTCAGTGGTGACTGGTTTTCATAGGTAATGATGTTAAATTGCACAACTGGGAATAAAGGAGGCTACTAAGTCATCCATCAGTGGCTAGTTCATATGAGCTGCGATTAGAGGCATTATTCAAACCCTAGTCCAGTCAAACACATAGCTTTCTGTCCCTGACCTGCCTCTTTTTCTCTCTTTGCTCTCTCGCTCTCTTTCTTACACACACACACACGCACATGCACACACGCACAGTTTGCCATGAGCTACTACAGGGGACAAGTCATTCTTTTATCCACGGCGAGTCATTGTTGTGGTGTCAGCTGGTGCTGTCTCTTTTATCACACTGGAAGCTAATGGAAGCAGCAACTGTGGTAGGTGGGGGAGAAGATGCAGGCGCGCACGCACACATGCACACACGCACACATAAATACACAAGGAGCCGTAAGAGGTTGGGGAGATGGGGCGGGTGGGGATGCCAGGCCCCGGGGCAAGAGTTGTTTTGTGGTGATGTTTTTCTTGCTTGCTGAGGCCTCTCTATCAGCTTGTGTTTCTGACACTCAGTAAACCACAAGGAAGGGCTTCAGTCAATTTTGCTTTTGATGTGTAATTGCTTTTTATTTATTTTTTGACTGTAATGATGTTTAATTTTACCTCCATGGTAGGGTTGGATGTCATCTTCACCCAAAGCTACCAAGGCAGTCTTATTCTATTTTACACGTCCCACCTGGTCTCATTCTAAAATAAACAAAAGATGAATGCAGCTACACAACACACCAAGCCCCCACCAAATCCCTCCATGTAATTTTATTGGTTTCACACTTTCTTATATCTTTTGACTAGAAATGCTCTATGGACAGGGTTTATTTACAAGCGAGGGAACAACAGCCAATTACTGCAGGAAGAGTCAGTGCAGGATATTTTTATTTTTTTTATTTTTTTGATAGGATATTTGGAGTTGACCTAATTTTCTGGTAACAGTGTTACCAGAAGCACTATTTCGTTCTGCTTGTTTAAAAACAAATGCTATAAGGGACATATGCCAGGCGTGTGTTGTATTTATATTTTCTATAACTCTTTATTTTTTCAGTCTTTTTCTGTTTGTATAACATAACAATCGTGCTTTATCATGTGACACCATTTAGATACATATCATGTTTATATTATGTTTTACATTAGGCAGTGAGACAGTTAAAAATATACAAAACAATATTGTTTTTTACTAGACATAGGTTCTATTTTTAATATAATCGTCAGCATCTTCATTGTCATCATCATCATCATCATCATCATTTCGTATATTTCTGTAAGATATGTGCTTTAGCTTCTGTGATCAAAATATTATTGCAGAAAACAGCAACTCCATTTTTTCAACATTTAGACAATAACTTCCAATGTATTACAGACATTCACAGTTACATGTTTTACACAGTACAGTTTTACAACAAACTTCCAGAGAAAACTGTGGTAGATTAACTTTATACAAAATTCACAGGACATGAACTGTAGCCATTTCACATTTTCGCTCAGTTGTTTTGCTTTTCAAAGTAAACATGTGCTGTTCAACCAGATGCCTTTCACAGTAGCTGCCATAGAAGCAAACTAACATTGTCTTGACACACCATGGCAAAACTCTGGGAAAATTAAAGCTTATGCTTTTTCGGTAGTAAAGCAAAGACAACATCAACAAAAAGAGAAACAGACCACTTGCTTAATGGCCTGCACTTATACACCTACATATGTATTGCTGAATACATATTGATCAAACTATATTTGATCAAGACACACAAAGAAAAAAAAACATGACTGTACTTAAACACAGAGTTGGTCCAGTTTTTTTTGTGCTAGCATACAAAGTGGTATTTTGTACTTCTGCCCAGTCATGTAAACAGACTATGGCTTAGTTGGAATTGGTGTACTGGCTTAAGGCCTACTCTGTTTCTCTTCTTTTGTTTGTCAGGAGACATTTCAGCAGTATTTCGCTGATGTTCCTGAGGAAAGCATGCAAAACGTAAACAGGATTGACTGTCAGCATTAAGGGATAGTCGATGTTTGTAAATCGCTTTTCGAACCCTGTGCTTTTTATTATTATCATCATCATTATTATTATTGTACTTCTTTGTACCCTGTGCTTTACCAACCGAATACTTAATAGCATAGTTTTTGCTTTTGTCTGCCTATTGATTTTGGTCCTCCATCACAACACATATAGTATAAAACATCCTAAAAATAATTCTAAAAATGTTTTGATCACATAAAAGTTTTCTCTCTCTTTTTTTTTACTGAAAAAAAGAAGGAAAAATAACAGTCTCTCTCACACACATAATCTTTTGCAACAAATACTGGATCGCTCCAGAGCTCCTTAACATGAACTTCTTATTGGCATTGTGCTTACTCAGAGCTCCCCGTTTGCCTTGTGGCCATGTTTTACCTCACAGAGAGCAACATTTGGAAAAGAGACAACTGTGTGAGGTTTAGAAAACATCCACAAAAAAAAAAGGAAAATTGACGCCATCCTTTGCACTCTTCAATGATGTCAATTTTGTTCACTACTTCATCTACTATATTCACATGGAATTTACTTGATTCATGAAGATATTCAACAAATCTCTAATCTATATCTCTAAGTTTTTTTTTTTTCTCACAGTATTACACAGTATGTTTACATTTTTTTTTTTACCCAGAATTATACTTGTATTTGTGGACACTAACAGTCTTTGATATTGTTTTCGGAATGTAAACCAACAATAGGACATCGTTGGCTTGGTTTTACAAATGCAGAAAAAAAATTAACATGGTTTGAAAATCTGTTTTGATCACATATTGCCCCTGGAGGTAGGTGAATCAATTATAATCTTGGAAGTCCTTTGTAATGTTCTCTTTTGTCTACATGCTCCATGAGGGTTTCTTTGTTGTCTACACGTTGGCCTCGGCATTGGTCAGGTTAGAGGTCGGGCTTGTTGGGTTCGGGGGGCTGACGGGCTCTGCTGGGCTAGTTGGGTTGGGTGGTGGGCTGGTTGGGCTAACTGTTGTGGTGGGAGGGTTAGCCGGACCAGTTGCGGTAGTGGTGGTGGTGGTGATAGTGGTGGAAGGACTTGTCACAGGATTCACAGGGCTAGAGGTGCTGGCTGGATTAGCTGGTGGAGGGGCCGGGTTAGCAGGTGTCACTGGGCTGGTTGAGTTGACAGGAGCTGGACTGGTGGGGCTGGCAGTGTTCGCAGGAGCTGGGTTGGCAGGGCTGGCAGCACTGGTTGGATTGGCAGGGCTGGACAGGTTAGCGGTGTTGGTTTCCACTTGCTGCTCTGGTCCATTCTCCTGAGGTCGCCTGACAACTGCAGGGGGCTGAAGCATTATCCGAAGTCGCTGGGAGCGGAACACGTGGTGAAAATAATTACATAAGAGAAAGAAGATACTAGGTTACAGAGTGAAGCTAAAAACCTATAAATAAAAGCTGGCAAAATCTGTGCTGTTTACCCAGTGACCCAACAACAGATGATTTCCTTCTTACCTCTTTGTAAGTGCCCTTGAGCCCGAGATACATGTAGATCATATATCCTGGTATGAGAATCATGGAGGACAGCGCCATGAGCCAGCCTACTCCCTGACCCCAGCTTGGGAACACATAGTCTCCCATTGTGAGAGGAACCATTTGTACGGCGCTGAACAAGAACACCCCCTGTGGGAGACATGAAACCCTTTATGCATCCTGACACCACTGACTACAGGCAGCGCTGTCTTAGCCTGACATGGCTGCAGGCAGGTAATATTGACTTTATTTATTGTTTCATTTTTCATGTCGTGACTTTAGATGTACTGTTCTGTTAGTTCGGAGGACTCACTGCGACAATGAGAGGGGTGAATACAACCCAGCACAACTTCCACCATATGCAAGGCTTGTAGCCAATCATCTCCTGGATGTTGTCATAGAACTTGTTCACACCTGCGAGACAAATGAATCTATGATCAAAATATTCATATCCAATTTATTTCAATTTGCCCCTGGTCTGCCATGCATGATGATGAGGATGGTGGGGTGGAACACATGAGTGCTCGTGACCTTGAGGCTGAACGTCGCTTGAAGTTGTGCAAATATCTCTGGATGCACCTGAGGCTTTCAGCCGTTCACATATTAGACTTTTTTTTTTTGCAAACCTATTTTAAAATTGTAAAAAAAAAAATGCTTATTTTGTTTCTCTTGCTATGTTTAATGAAACATTCCTGATACACACCGTAGCACCAGGATATGGAGATGCATTCAAAGAAGACCAAGAACAGCAGGGACATTCCACTGGCAGAGTAGTAGTCGAACAGTTTGAACACATAGATTCCTCCCTGGTTACAGAGAAATTGATAGGTGTTATTGAAAACTTTATGTGCAAATATACTCTGGTGCTGTAATCAATTAAAGCCACTGATTAAAATACAAATTGCCTTTTGCATAGTACATAGATGCACATGTTTTACTTGTATCTTTTAATAATTTTTCTCCTTTCTTTCACTAATTTGTTTAACCTAAGGCCATGAATAGTCAGTGGTAATATGAGAAAGGCGCCCTGCTGTACCTGCGTGATGTTTGAAAGTCCAATCACATAGGACACCAGACAGACAACCGCGATGAAGAGCTCTCGTCTACCTCTAAGAACTCTGGGAAACTCATCCACCAGAGCAGTGATGAAGCCTTCAACAGTGCAGAACTGAAGGACAGAGTCATAGAAACAGCATTAGGGATAAGTATGAATACTAGCACTTTTTTCCACTTTGCTGCTTTTATATTCTTTAATGTGGGTGTTTTTAAAAGAATGGATTTCCACGTTTTGCAGAGATTTGCAGTTGTGTAGCAAAATGCATTCTTTAACAGAGAACCTTTATTTAACTGGTTAGATTAACAAAGAACCGCGGTGTGCAGCAAACCATGGGACAAAATCACTAGTGTGATCTTCTGAATGACCAAGCATTCACTTCTTGGATGCCATTTTGGTAATAGCCCTTGTATGCAAAAGCACTGTTGATATGACATTTAGAATAGGGTTAAAATTAGTCTTTTACTTTGAAGTGCTGATGCTCATGGGCATTGTGTAACTGCATATATGGTGTTCAAATTGCTCTAGCTTTATTCAAACTGAGCTATCATATATTAAGAGAAAAAACACACGCACACGTAAAGGGACCTGCAGGCAAATGGAGGTGATAAAGTTGCATTAAAAATACTTGACAGCCAATGTCAAAGCCCAGCTATATCTGTCCACAAGAAGCAAATTGCATGCTTATCATGCAGAGAGCAGGGGTGAGCTGCATGACATGTACCTGCATTTAAAATATTTAGGTCAGCCCATGAGCAGATCATCTCCAAGCCCCTTACCTGGCTGTCTATTCCCAGCATGAGCAGCATGGAGAAGAACAGAATGGCCCAGAGAGGGGAGACGGGCAATTGGGTTACAGCCTCCGGATAGGCCAGAAAAGCTAAGCCAGGACCTGGTTGGAAAACAGGAAAAATCATATTTCGTCAGGGTTCCTCTCACAGTATTCTGATAACGAGATGCATACATATTCACACAGAAGTGTTGACTGATGCTGTTCATCAGTGAGCATCAATGACAGTGCAGCTTTTTTGTGCAGACGCAGAATCATTACAGAAGAAAACAATCTGTAGTTACCTGAAGCTGCTACATCAGCAATGGGTTTCTTTGTCACATGTGACATGAAGCCAACAATAGAGAAGATTACAAAGCCAGCAAACATGCTGGTACACGAGTTGATGCAGCACACAATGATGGAGTCTCTGGGGAGAGGAAATGTAAAATACAGCTTGTGTCAAAGACTTAAATTGACTAATTCTTGTGCTTCTTAACTGATCTTCTCTGAAAAACCTCAAAATGAGGTCATCATTGTTATCTGTTTCTTTTCATTGTAGTGTTTTATATATAAGCAATATTTATTAATTGTGAATGATATAAATATATTTCCATTCAAAAGCTCACGTCAAACATTACCATTGTCACATTTTTATAGATATAGATGTTGTAGAAAGCTAGATCCATTTGAATCAAGGGCACAAAATACACAAAATGAATGCAACTATTTTTATGTAACTGATTGTTTATGTGACCCAGAACCATGGGGCTGCTGGAGAAAACAGGCTTTGCAATAATAGTACCTTTTTTCCTCCAGCACACACACCAACAGAAAGAAGCTGCCTTAGATTTTTATTATATTCATGCCAGGAACTGACATTTATAACCTCCTTTTAAAGGCTTCCACCAAGTAAGATCGAATTGGATTAAGTTATCTTATAAAGTAGCAACAATTTAATTACTTCTATCTTCAGGTATTGCAATTTACTCTCAGATATTAAATTGAGCAGCAGTCTTTGTCGTTGTCTCAAAGATTACATCCTGTTCATGAATCATCACCAGTCTTACCTGTAAACATTATTATTGAAAGGGTTATAACTGCCTAGAGCTATAAGTGACCCCAATCCCAATCCGTAGGAAAAAAAGATCTGGGTAGCTGCATCGAGCCATACCTGACAAAAGGAGAAAATAACTGCGTGAGGCCGTCGTCTGCTCACTCAGGCATGCAGTACATGGGTATGAATCATGTAATAATATGTCATTACCTCAGATTCTTTGAGCTTTTCAAAGTCAGGGGTGATATAGAACAAAATTCCTTCTCTAGCTCCAGGTAGAGTCACCCCACGGATGAAGAGAATAAACAGCATGAAGTAAGGATACGTGGCTGAGAAGTAAACGACCTGAAAATGTAAGACCATTATCAGCAGGGTAACATCGCTGCATTTTAACAATATATATGATCCATAGATTTATACATTTTCATGAGATCTGTAAAGTTTCTGTAGCTTTTCCGAACAACAACAACAACAACAACAACAAAAAGCAAATGAAACTTCACTTACAACTGGCCTGTCTGTGTCTCTGAATTTCTCATACAGTGTAAGATATGTGTGTGCAAAGCATGGGGCGGTGGGGGATGGGGTATTTTGTGACCAAACCAAATATTATTTTCCATGGTCATGTGATAAACCACACTTTCAAAATGTGGCACCACAAGAGAGGGAATCTGCCCCAAGTGAAGAGGAAAGATAAAGCCAGATTCTTGCAAGCGGCTGTTTGTTGCTCTACCTATCACAAATCCACACGCAGGATAGAGGAAGTGTCAGGAGAAGCAGAATTAGAGGAGCCACCATAAGGCAGAGCAGGATTAGTGAACATGAGTTTATGCTAACTCCTCTCCTATTTTGAAACAAATCTGGACGATACTGATTGCAATTTGAATGATTGATGAGCTGATATTAAAGTGATAAATATTGCATAGCTCACATAGTGTTCCACTTTGGGAATCAGCATAGCATCAGAGGTCTTGGGTAACCAAATCTATCAAACATCTTACCTTTCCTGTCCAGCCAACCCCTTTCCAAATACAGAAGTACACGAGGACCCAGGCAATAGCTAGCGTTATTGCCAGTGGCACTCGAAGCTGGCCTGGTTTTTCCAAGCCATCAGTCATTTGATGCATGTTGCGCCTATAAGTCAGAGGAAGCAACAATAAGACTATTATACACACACAGGGAAATAACCATGCAGCAGAGGAGGCTGTCTTTTATGTAGCTCGGGGAAGCATGCAGGACAGTTTAAAGCGCTGCTGTTGTGAAAAGCAAGAGAAAGCAGTCAATATCTTACTCCCAAAACTCCACCACTGCACTGGTGAGATTGGTGGTGTCTGCAATGCTGTAGTTTGTATAACATCTCTCTGTGTTCCATTCATTGTTACATGAGCTCCATGGAAGTTCCTGAAAAATAGAAATTTGCGATTTCTTTCTCCATGACAAATTTAGGGATTACCAGTTTCTTGCAGATATTGCAGGCTATGTTCCCAATGAACAACCTTGCTCTTATCTTGCCTTCAGCTTTAAATGAAACACACTGTATAATACTTACAGTGGTGAAGGAGTTGTACAGGTAGTAAATGGCCCAAGCAATGATTATAATGTAGTAAATGTTGAGCCAGAAGGACAGAACAGCCGCTGCAAGGCCCACACCTGTCACAGAAAAATGAATTAGCCACTATACAACTATTATTGGATTTGAGTGTGGCCTCCACATATAGTGATGGCCATACTTATTTCTTATAAGCATCAACATCATAAATATTCATGCTTTTTTCAGCAAAGTAAATATTTTCTTTTGATAATCCTGGTTACCTATAACTATTCTGTTCATATACCTTTAAACATAGGAGCCAGTTTCCACACACCAAGCCCTCCAATTGAGGTGTATTGACCGAGGGAGCATTCCAACAGGAACAAGGGGACCCCAGCAAATATAAGGGTCAAAAAATAGGGAATTAAGAAGGCTCCTGGATGGACAAAAGGAGATTACGTTATGCACTTATGAGTTATCAATTTTAGGCTAAAATTGCCCCGAGTAAATTAATTACATGAGGATGATTTAATTCTTTTTATGTTATCAGCACGATCACTTTGGTCAGCTCGACTATGTGTATCGTAGAACTGAATGATACATGCTGTTAAATTAGCTGTGAAAATAATCTTTACCTCCACCGTTTTTTCCACAGAGATAGGGAAATCTCCATACGTTTCCCAGTCCAATTGCATAACCCACACACGACAGAAGAAAATCAAATTTCCCCCTCCATGTTTCTCTATCAGGCACCTCCTTTTTCTGCTTTTCGGGTTTCACGTCCAGTGACTTGGGTTTGTCATTATTAGTGGCCACCTCATTCAGTTCTGTGACTTGTCCATCCGTTTTGGTGCCGTTCGTCGCCATGTCTCTGGATTTGGCAGAGGTCCTGGCAGTCGGACGGGAGACTTCAGCACCAGTCCACGTAGACAGCAGCTTCGCGGTTTTTCGACCTAACCCCTGGACCAAATGTCTGGAGATGAAGCCTGTGCGCACAAGGCTCGTCAGTCGTCGTTAACCTGTAATAGAGTAGGCTAATTGATTGTCTCTTCAAGGGAGCGCAGAAAATGTGGTTATTTAATAAGCAAATATGGACATGTTATACTCCCGGCAGATGTAATAAAAGAATGGAAATCAAATATAAACACTGTTTATCTCTGATGTATGAATATGAAAACGCAGACTAACGAACCTCCCGATCATTTGGCACCCTGAAGAAAAAATTTCCATCTATGTCAGACTCAACAAACAACCATCGAGGGCAAAGTCATGCTGACTTGCCCCAGAACTAAAACACAGACGGTAGATTGCACATAAATTAACAGCATTCAAAGCCAGACCAGCAGACATGGAAGCCTAAACAATGTTTGCAATTAATTATCCAGCAAATATTATTAAAAGATACCGAAAAAATATTTATAAAAAAAGCAAACAAACTTGGACTCAAATTACAGGATCCAAAACATACACATAAGCGCAAGACGCACCGTAGCGATAGCAAATAGCCTATGAGATTTAAGCACAGCGAAGTCCACCAATTACCACCTACAGATTCTTAACAGTTAACCACGTAAAGAGCTGAAAGCAGCAGGGATACAAAATAAACCTCTCAAACAAACTCGAATGCAAAACGCATTGTAGGGACAAAGGGATGTCCAATGCGTAAAAGCTTTACGCACCAGGCTGCACAAATTCCTACCCCAATCTACCCGAATAATTGAGAACCTTGCGCGTTATTAAACGCATGAAATCGCGTCCTCTCCACACTTGCAACATCCAAATGACTGGCATGCAGCAATCAATAGACCATTTAATTGGATACAGCGCGTAGGTTCAGAGATCATCGTGCAATTTACATGAATCCCAGCTACATGTCGCTAGCCCTATTCACAGTTTAATCATTACCACATGATAAGAAAAATAATATAAATAAAAATATTAACCATGCTTTAACCAGCCTCGTTTGTATAGGTGTTCAAACACGTACACACGCTCAGACAGACGCAAGAATTCAGCACCCAGTTTACTCACAGTGAATCTGTGATCTGTGCCGCCGAGGATACGCTGCCTGCCACAAATCTCGGAACGAGGTATCCGTAGATTCCTCCTGTGGGTGAAGTTGTAAACTCCCAATATTTCTTGAAACATCAATAGATTTTACTTCCATTAAAAGACTTAAAGGGACCATGCAGCGTTAGAGGGGTCCAAGCAGGAGCTGTCCAGCGGGGAGCAGTGCTGAAGACCAGGAGGATGAAGAGGAGGAGGAGGAGGCTGAATCAACACGGGCAGCAGCCGCTTCGCCTTGTGCGACTAACATCAACAACCAGAGACTCAACTCCCATCTACACAGCCTCAATGTCATCTCAAAGTCGCCCCCCCCACTCATCCTCCTCATCCTCATCTATAGGCTGCACTGACATCGCACTTGCAGCCTGTTTGTTTTTAATATTTCAAACGATTTCCTCCTTACATTTTAATTAATGCTGTCAAATAGGTAATCACATTTTTTTCTTTTTTCTTTTTTTTTTTCCAAACAAGAAGAGCAACTTTGTAAAACATTTCCTGAAATAAAGATTTCCCATTCACAATTATTCCTCATTTTAAAGCGTTAAACTGCTATTATTTTAGGGGCTTAAAAAAGTATTTTATTCAGGTGGCAAAATTAGATTTTGGGATCTTCTGCTCCTGGCTACACAAAATATGACCCCCCCTCCACGCACAGATACACACGAAAGAACCCCCCCCGCACTAATAAATCGAGGTGCAAAATGGAAACATATGGGGGCTAATATAAGCAACATTATCTGCTCCAAACGCGTGTATTTGGAAGGGGAGGCCAGTTACCGGCTGTCTGCAAATCTGGCAAATTGTGATAAAGGGAGCCCGTCAATAAAGGGAGGGAACATTGGCTGGTTGTCTAACTCTGCCTGTAATCGTCCAAAGCCCGACGTCTTCCACAAATGGGGGGACGATATGAGAAGAATAAACACGTGGACTATAAGCTCGCAATTAAAAAAAAAAAAGACTAAAAAAGGAAAAGGAAAACACTTAAAGATAAAAAAAAAAAATGCTTTGGGGGAACTATTAAACACGTGTAACAGCGAAGAATGGATCCACTCGTAGTAGGTTTTTAATTTTTCTTTATTCTTGCTTCTAAAGAAAACCTTCTGGAAGTAGAAGACAGGAACGAAACACATCTTTGTGGAACAGCTTGTGAATTTAAAGTGCAAAGGTAAGTAAATTACATAAATATAGGCCCACTTGTTTGATTTACTTCAATTTTTAGAACAACTTTCTTTTCTTTAGCTTAGCTATTTTTCTTGCGTGATCAGTGATGTCACGTTGGCTTATCCTGCCTGTCCTTTGAGTAACTTGAAGGCTTTGTAGTTTGCCTCCATGCTTGTAGTTTGCTTTCATACTCTACACGTGCTGACTGCTATCACTTAGTTCCCTGCTGCAGAATTTGAAAAATGTTTCATGTGACAGAACTGAGGTGGAGGGAATACAAGCTGACTGTGGAGCAAACTGCTGGAAATGCTCTGGCAGAGAGATCAGGAGCAGAGACTCCAGTGTGAATGTTCCTATCACAGGCTGAGAGGGCACCAGATGGCAAACCAATGAGGGGTGAACTAATCTACTAAATGATACCACATTAAATGCAGCATTTAAAATCCCATCTGGGTTGCCGTCCCTGCGGACATGGAGTGTGAAACATGACACATATTTATACACCTGCTGATGGAGCACACAGGCATGTCCAATAGGCTGGTGACATGCACTCTCAGCCAGCTGACCTCCTAACCCCTCAGCTTTGGTTTGATTCAGCTCACTGCCCTTTTCACCAGCCCTTTTCATCAGACTCTTAATTTCAGCCAGAAGCCTGTATTTGGCTCCAAGTGAATGCTGTGTGTGCTCCATTAGTTTGGAATTACTTGTCCTTTCTTGTAATGGCTTTTAGAGTACGTGTGTGAGATTGAGGGTTGGGTTGCCCCTCTTTACCGGCCTAGTGGCTGTAAAATCATTTAAATGTTAGGGAGGTGTTTGCAGAAGGATGCAGCCACTGTTTGCTTATTGTCATTTTTCAACCCTAATGAATAGATGTTTTTTAAATTGACACCTTAGATATGTGCCTATATGTGCTTTAAAATGCATTTCAAATAATGTATAATTACTGCATACTTGGGGAAATAATAAAATATTGGCCAATTGTTTGGTTCTATTATTAAAAATAAATAATGGGAATTTTTAAAAATAAGAAAAATATTAAATCAAGAATAAAAATTTAAAAAATGAGCACTTAAATGTTTTGACTAGGGTTTTAAATATAAGATCAAGTATTTTTTCAAATGGGTAAAAGCATTCAAATTTTATGTAAAACCTTTTTTTAATGTCTGAAACAGCGCTTAAATACTCTCCCGAGGATGAGGGCAGGTCACTCAATTTTCTATCTTGGTGTCAATACTGTTTTAATAACCTACCTTGAAGTGATTGTTTTAACTGCCAGGTAATCTCTATGCAATTCTCTGAACATGTCTCAGTTTTCAAATGCATCTTCATGGACTCATTTTTAGACACCCCTCTGCAATTTGAGGCCACAAAATGAACTGATTAGCATGATGATTAGTCATTAGTATGCTAATCATAAGCAATTCACATATTTTATTCATATTGTCGCAGAGTTGTTTTTCTCCTTCTGCTGGAATTGTGTACACATCCCGTTTTATGTTTATTGTAAACATGCAAGTCAGTGTGGCGACTTGCTGAGAATGTACAGTGGAAACGATGGTTTTACTTGTAGTGTTTTTAGTTTAGTGGGTTTTTTTTAAGCTGCAGTGTCTAATAAGGTCGGATGAATTCATTCATTGGACTGAGGAAATAAAAACAGGGCATCAGTGACGTGGATTGCACCTTGTGCTCAGCATCAAGAAATTTTTTTAAAATGACCACATGTATGTTGCAGAAGAAGAAGAAAAGAACATTTCAGTCCAATTTTAAAAACACCCAACATACAATTCAAATATGTATTTAAAAATCACCATTAAATATTTATAAATCCTTTGTTTTGACACCAAGCCTGTCTCCTACAGGATATTTAGAATATAAGCATGTCTTATTAGGTAATCCCTGTAATAGTTGTGCTGTCAGAAGCCTGGATGTGCAGCCTCTTCTCACCTGCTGTCTCCCTTTTCAGCAGCCTGTAACCATGATTGCTGCTGTACATTTTTTTTGGACTTGTGTAGTATAATATCAATGCAGTACCACTTGTGTCTTGATGATAGAGGGACTAGCCTATATGTATTCTACTAGGGAAGTAATGCATAACTGAATATACGCTCACTCAGTATTTCTGTGTAGAGCATAATATAATTTGATCTTCCTACCCAGGGATGATTTATTAAATTTACCTTACACCTACAAACGCTGCACAGAGATGCTTGAGACTTCATGTACACAGTTTCTTATGTTTTTAGCCACCACGTCAGAATATTCACAGTACACAGCCTCTAACGATACTGGAATTACTTCAAGGCTTGATACTCGTATTTGTCTGTGCTTCCTTAGTATAGCATTTGTTTAGCATGACCTAAATTGCTGTGAAGTGAGTGCCTCAGCAGCTCTGTCTCGCCTCTTTCTTTTTTCCTTCCCTACATCTCTCTTTCTCTCTCTGTCTCTTTGTTTGCCTTCTTTTTTTCCCTTTACTCTCTCTCTCTCTATCACACACAAATATATATATATATATATATATATATATATATATATATATATATATGTGTACATACACATATATGTACACACACACACACACACACACACACACACACACACACACACACACGAGATTTACAACCAGGCAAAACAAGCTGAGGGAACATTTTTTTGGTTGTTTAAATTTTTTTTTTTTTTTTTTTTTTTACAACAAACAGCTTTTGCCAGATTATTTACACGCGTAGTAAGTATTGTGGGATGTAAGAATTATTTATGTGGGCTGACTAATGATATTTCAGCAATACTGAGTGAAGCATCTAGCAAATTTGCAGAGCTTTTTTTTGTTTCTCTTTTCTGTGTTATTTCCCCTTATTTTACCTTCCTGGAGGGATCAACTGTGCAACGCTGTAAAAGACTAGCTTTTTCCTCCTTTGGGATTCAGACGTTGCGTTTGCCACTCATTCAAAAGAAATGCTGTTTCCACAAATCCATGGAATTAGACAGTCATGATTTAAAAGACATTCAGCCCAGCTGCAGCTTTAACATGTTTGGCATCGACCCGTCACCATGCACCGAGCAGGACGGAGACATGTACTCATGCTGATGTGTTGACAACCCTGTGTGACAGCCAGCACACGGTGTGGATTTAGTAAACATATGACCTCCATGATAACCAGTATGGGGGCACTAAATCGCTTCAAATTTTTGTACATGTGTTGCTAGGCAACAACATAATCGGCCTCCGTTTCTCCCTCCTTATATGGCTCTCTACTGGGATTGCTGTGCCTCTATCACTGAAAATGGTTAATTAACTTCTACAAAAAGTCCATTAATGGTGCAGATTAGGCTTCTGAGGGTTAAAACACACATCTAGGCTACTCAAAATTACACTCCAACATACAAATGCATGGCCAAGATTAAAAGGACCTTTGAAACGAATGATCCTAGACCCATGAGTTTGACCGTATTCTAGCAAAAACAGCTTCAGTCATTGTTTTAAATAATATGATCAAAATTGAAAAGGTTATTTGGCACACTGGACATACTGGTTTCAGTGCAGGCAGCCTAATTTCCAGACACTTACTACATATTTAAGCGATGAAATGAGAATTTACAAAAAATGTTACAATAAATAGTCTCCTTTAATAAAAAATAAGCACAGAAGAGCAGCATTGTTTGCCCACTCATAGCCTGAATTTATACTGTTTCTATGAATGGAGACATACCATACACTGAATATAGATGTAACATATTCTACATGGTAATCATTATATTGTAACTATTTGCTCATATTAGTTGTTTATATAATATAGTCTGTTGTGTGCAGCTGAATCTTATCATTTCTGCCATATGAATAAAAAAAACTGGCAGGACAGACATCACTCTTATTAATTTAATTGGCAGCATATGTTGTTATCTAACCCTTTTCCTCACTCTCAGGAGAGGCCTTAATTGGATACACTATGATGTAAGACTTTTACCATTTTCCCCAAATGTACCTTTTAACAGATCACAACAGATTTTTCTACTCTTCACTTTATGCCGATATTCTATATTAATGTACAATCTGAAAACATTGTACCTAGTGATACTTTTAACATGTTGGAAGCCTTGCCTTTTTCTCATTACCATAGATACATTTCTGAAACAATAGTCCGGTCTCAGATTGAATCATTTTATATATCTTCCCACCTGAGTTACCGATTGTCTCTATCTTCTTGCTCTTCTTGTACTTTATTTGTGCAATTAGGAGTTGTATATTAGCTCCCATAATTTTTTGCTTAGTAAGGCTCTCTGGGCATTACATAACTACAAACAATGTTGCAGAGTGATAGATGAAAAATAAAAGTTTATAGGATTAACACAAGTTGATTATAAATGGATGGCAAATCCACAATAATCAGATTCCTAAAAGCTGAATAATTATTACATTAGGAGTGTTTTTTTATTGAAGGAAAATATGCAGAGAGCATTTCATTACACACAAAATTAAACTGTCACTATGAGTGCCCTATACACTATATAGATTTAAAATCAAATATATTTGAACATCAGCATGACTTAACAACAGCATCTTGTGGAAGTCTATTACAGTATTAGAAAAAAGATGATTTGGTATGAGCAAGCGTTTGGTAACAGTGGGGAGGAAGAACTCCATTTTAACAGGAAGATTTCCACCAAAACCTTGCTCAGGCAGGGGCAGCCATCTGCCATAACCGGTTGGAGGTAATGGAAAAGAGAAGACACAAAAGAGGAGTGTGTAAAGAGACCAGAGAAAACAAAGAGGACCAAACAAACTATGGGTGAAAGAAGACAAAGGTTACTGACATGCAATTAATGGTATACATACATGTATGGAGCATGAAAAAAAAGGGGTGTGGAGAAGAAGCAAAAAATAAATCATGGGAAGTCACCCAGCAGTCTGAGCCTATAGTAGCAGTAAGCAGTGGTTTAGGGTCACATGACCAAGCCCTGAGTATTATCTTTTTTCAAAAGGAAAATTTTTAAGTCTTATATTAAAAGTAGAGATGGTGTCTGTCTCATGAACTTAAAAAAGGAGCTGGTTCCACAGGAGTGGATACTGATAGCTGAAGGCTCTGCCTCCCATTCTACTTTTAGAAACTCAGGAACTGTAAGTAAGCCTGCAGTCTGAGAGCAAAGTGCTCTATTGGTTTGATGAGGTCTTTAAGATATGATGGGGCACGATCACTCAAAACTTTGTGTGCGACTTTGTACATGCCTAAGGGAAGCATATATAACAAGTACCAGCCCTAGCACAGAACTTTGTGGCACTCTGTGCTTATATCAGATAGATACAATTCAAACCAATGCAGTGCTTTTCCACTAATTCCAGTGGTGTGTCCTTGTCTCACTAGTAAGTTGCTTCACTTAGATTTTGCAGAACAAATACAGGTCTAAGTCCAGTATCTGAGGCTATGAGGAAAATTAGTAGTAGTGCTTCATGCAGTGAAAATAATCACATTGATTCTTTCCAACAACATCTTTTGAGACATTTGGAAATAAAATGAATCAGAATCAGAATCAGAAGACTTTATTTATCCCCAAGGGGCAATTAACGAAGGTTGTGAATCGGTCTGTAATTGTCTGAAAGATCTAAACAGTATATAAGAGGCCTTAAATATGTACTGAGAAAACAGTCAGCACCTTTTGGGGGGGTACAGCTTGAAAGTTGAATTGCTGTATCATGCAGCATGTTAATTATTTGAATAGTTTGTCCTTGGTTAGTGTCTAAAGCCAACCTTGATGAAATAATTACCCCCAGCCTTATTTTTTGGTATGTAAATTATGCACTGGTGTCATATGTCTCTGTGCAAAGCTGGCTAATCACATATTTTACACCTGAGAAACCACCACTGAGAAGGAAGTGGCAGTTTCAGTGCACATAAAACATGTCTGTGTGAGGGAAAGTGTGGGGAGTGAAGGGAAACGAAAGGTCCATCATCAGCATATCCAAATAGGAAGGAGCCACGACATGGAACTCTTTAAATGGAAGCTTTGACAGAAGCCTGCAATCCTTTCTCACCACACTGCCCCTGCTAATCCCCTCCATTCAACCACATCACTATGGAAACTGTCTGGATGTCTCACCCTTGCCGCCTAACTTGTGCCATGCAGCCATGTCGGCCACTGACATGGAGGTTGTGCAGCAAAATGCTGGCTGTTCACTGTTTCCCTACACGCCACAGGTCTCTATGTGACATTACATGCTGCTAGACTCATAGTGATTTTTTTTTTTACCCAGGAAAAAAAAATGCTCAGGAAGAGACAGCAACTGCAAGTTCAAAGCAGCGCAAGAATAAACACTTCAGCCTTTAAGAGAAAGACAAAAAAAACCTTGGCTGTATGGTGTGGAGTTCAAGGTGGTTGGAGCAAATTTTCATATTCCTTGCTCCAGATACCTATTTCATTTCTTTGACTTTCCTCTGGCAAAATTGCAGGAGAATATTTGTCATGGTTTTAAAAGGTTTATCAGCTTCAAAGCTGAGGGAGCTGGTCGTCCAACCCATCAGCGAGACCACGCAATCCTTCCAGCACTGACAAGAATGGGTTAGAGCATGTGGACAAAATTTCCCTGCTAAGCCCCCAATTCAGAGCTTTTACATAAAGCTGGAAGAAGCACATTTGCATTTGCCATTGACGTCAGCTTTAATCCATCCCAAACCACTTCTCCAGCCCCCTCAACATCTTGGAGAAGAGCTTCGGTAATTGCTAATTACAGGAAAAAGATGGTTATAATCACAAGCACCAATGGTCTGGTCAGTGCCAACGCCTGTGACCTAAAATCTGCTGAAATCAGCTGTAACACAGAGCTCATAGGTAAGCACAATCTTAAACATGGGAAAGTATGGTTAAGGCTGTGCTTCTTGTTTAATTAAAGCAGCAATTCAGCTAAATCTCACATTCATGTATCCTGTGTGTTGCTGTCCTCTTAACTCTTTTTATAAAAGTGCCAAAAGCATACCCCGGACATGAATTACCTGCTTGGGTGATTTTTTTCCCCCCCTGAGCAGTCGCTGATGGTACAGCACAGCATTGCATGGTATTTAATTAGATGCCTTTCTGGCATCTTATCAGGGCTACACTGTTTTTTATGTATTCATCATTTATTAATGATATATAAAACCTACTATGTCTATGTGTAATCTGGCTATAAATTTAAATTGCCTGTTTTGTCAAACCCGATTCTCCTTTAGGAGAAACCAGCTGGCACTGATATCAAGCTTTAAGTGATATCCGTATTCTAAAAAGGTATTTAACAAGTTTTGACACTCTATGATATCTAAATACAAATCAAGTATTCCCTGTGATATATAAAGACTATAGACATACTTGGGAATACTTAATCTGTATCTTTCCTAACATTTTCATTTAAATGCTGTTTCCTTTAAATGCTTTTCATCAATTAACCTATTGTAATAAATGTACAATCTGTGATAAACAAACAAGAAAAAATGTAAAGAGATATTTTCTTTTTTTTTCATCACTTTCCCCAAATTCATTGTCTTGTGTGTAGCGCTTCAGTATATTGTGAACTACAACATGAATAAGCGATGTACTTACTAAATCATTTATAGATCATTTGCTCTTACAAGTTCACGTCTACCATTGCCATAATCTGCACTGTTTTAAAATTCATGAGGGTGTATTATGATTAAGTCATTTGTTGTTAAAACACATGTTGTGTCAGTTTTGTCACAGAGAAGAGATCATGTTGGACCTAAAACAATTGCAACAATACAGTTTCTTTGCACCCCCTCCCCCCTTACACCACCTGGTCAGTGTATTGATATTCTGAAGATTAAAGTACATCTTTGTACTTTGTACTGCTGGAGGTACTAGATGAAAGTCAGATAACACACTGATGTTTGGTCAAATCTGACTGTATATAAAAGATGGCTGCAGCCCCATCGGTAAAATGAAGCCAGAAGTTTCTGAGTTCTTTATGATCATCAGGAGGGAGCGACATGTCTGGTTGCAAAAAGATTTGCAGTTGTATCGAAGTCTATGGGTAAAGGACTTGATAGATGACCTCACCAAACACTTTCCTGATTAGTTTATGGTATCATTTGATAGTTTCAGCAACTATAACTTTATAATAAACTGGGTGCTGCTGTGCACAAAAATAGCTGCAATCAAGAAGAACTGGGCTTTCCAACATTTCTAATGTTTGTTCTTTTACGTCATTGTCTACAAATATCTTGGAAACCTATGCACCTGGCTGTGCAACCAGGCTAGTCAGCCAGCAAAATATGCCCCCTAAGTGATTCTGGAGACTCAAATTTTAGCCTGTGGCAATGATGCTGTGTGGATTGTGATTGATCAAAGAAGTTTTTTTGCAATCCCAGTGGAATTTTTTTAACAGTTATTTAATAATTTAATAATGTGCTATAAGTGACTTTTTATTTGCATAATTTGTAATCCACAATAATTAAAAGAATAGAAACAGTTTGACATAAAAAATGAACCAAACCAATACAGATTAATGAACTCTATATTCTTTCATGCAGAACTACCTTTTGATTGACTTTTATATAAGTGAGCAGTGTCTTTGATTTTCCAGTCAGATCCACCACTTGCGCCAAAGACTAACCAACCACCCACCATTGCTAACCATAAAACTAATACTAAGGCTACAATAAATGTGATCATATTTAAGGATAGGATCAAAACTAATAAAATATACTACTGACTTTATGCAACAGGGCTAGTCCCCCTCCTCTGATCATACTGTAAGGTGCATTTCTGCGCCACTTGAAACCCCCAGTGTACTGCCTGTCTCTCAGCAGAGATGTTGCCTGCCTTTATTAGGAAGTTTGACATGACAGATTACTTTAAAGCTTTGTGCACAAATCCCAGACTTGTTAGATTCATCACCACTCAGCTTACACAGAGGGAGAGCCACAACCTGCCAGTCTTGCTCGTGTGCTTTGGCTGATAGTTTTGTCTAACTTATTTCCTCCCTGATTTCCCATGTCTCCCCAAGGCACGGTAAACTGAACAAAGTAAACCACATTTTATTCAAAGAGACCAGTTGCACACTGAAAAATGGATTTTAATTTGCCCAGTGAATTTGTGTGATGAGTGTTTTAGGACATGGGAGGTATATATTTCATTAGTGGCTTTTCCACTGGGGCTGTTGGAGAGTTTCAGGGGCTTTGGACACACATAGGCATTTATTTCCTTTTTACTTTAAAACACCTACTAGTTACGGCTTTGTATTTCTTTGCAGCAGACTACCTGATATTTCACGTTCCTTTGCAGGTTTTTGAACACTGTGTTCCTATTTTTTGTCTGATGATGCAACATATTTTTGTGGTACTAGAACTTTGCACACAGGTACTCATTCATTAACAGTAACAGGTACAAAAGAGGTAACAGAGAAACATGCAAATTCACAGAAAAGCTGAGCTAACTTCTTGATTTCTAGTTGATTTTCATTCTTTTATATAATGGTTTAAGTTTAAATGAGGTTATTTAACCTTTTGCACAGAGCTGGTATAAAGACGATGCGTCATAATTTGCTTTATCAGAGAAGCTGTGGAGATGTGTTAATATACTGCTGTCACTTTCACAGATGACATGCATGAGGACGCGTATGTGTGTGTGTGTGCATGCTTTTTGTGTGTACTGCCAGAAATGTATGTAGAAATGATTGTAGCGGTGTCTGCACAAAATGATGCAGCAACTCAAATGTATCCATCTCCTAAAATGGGAGAAACGCATGAGCAAGAGATGAAGTCACTTAATTTAGTTGTTGGCAATGGCATCAGAAAACATTGACCTTTCGTTGGTTCCTTGAGGCCATTAAATGAGTCACATGACAGCTGGATATTTACAGTGCCTCTCGTCACTGGCCTTGTCAAATCACAGCACACTTCACTGAAGCCTAGGAGGCCCTAGGCTGGACTTCAGCTATGCAGACAGACATAGGTGTTTTTTACCCTTCTTTTAGCTCAAGCTCACGGCAATTCCATGAAACACAAAAGAACACAAGAGCGCGAGGGTATGTGTGTGTTTGTGAGTTTGTTTGAGTGTTGCTGCTAAAAAACAGGAAGGAGAGAGTGAGACATACATACAAAAGCACAGACAGTCTGCAAGACCAATGAATTTCAGGCCAATTTATCTTATGAATGAGCCTCTGGAGGGCATTCATTCCCAGACAGTTCCATGAATTGTACAACAAATAAAACTGTACTTCTGGACCCATATCTCACACGAGACAAACTGAGAGTCTTTTTTTTTTCTGTAACTGTTTCATTTGAACCAAGAAATAAACAGATCAAATCTATAATGTTTCAATGCTGTGATGAATTTCAGTCCTTTTTAAAAAAAATTGCTAATATTAACATCTGTGTAAAGCTTCTGTGCTTTAGCCTTGTCTCAGTCTTGGACAAAGAGGCATGTATATACATGCCTCATGTAGCAGCCTGACATGCTTGCAACCAAGGCTTAGCTACACAGTTGTCAGTTTTGCCTCCAATGCCAGTGTAAGGAGCTGTAAAACCAAGAATTTTTATGTCCTCTTCTAGCAAAAGTAATGTCCAAATGTCCAGAAAAAGGAAAGAAAAGGAAAGGAAAGAAAAAGTAAAACTGCTGATTTGACAGGTGCTATTGTCTGTTACATCCCTGCATAGTGATGTAGTGAAGTGGAGCCATAGCTCAGGTAGAGTGGTTTACTACCTGTCTACAAAATGCAGGGTTGGCAGGTTGATCCCTGGCACATCCATGTGTTAAAGTGTCTCAGGCAAGGCATTGAATCACTGGTTGGTCCCAATCACAGCTCCACCACCACTACTGTAGAGGATTGTGTATGTGAATGGGTGAATATGTGAATGGGTGAATAAGAAAATAGATAGTGTTATGATGGTTTAGATAGATAGATCTAGATAGATAGATAGAGATAATAGATAGATAGATAGATAGATTCATAAATGTAAGAATCAAAGAGCCACCACATGCCCAAGTTATACTGAAACATCCTGTTGTACCTAAAAACATTCCTTTAGTTTGTGATTTTTACCTCCTCAGAACAGAAACCTTTCATAGATTTGCACTACACAAATATATATTTTTGTTTTTAATCACACCCAGCCTGTTAATGCTGCCTAGTAGTCAAGCAGGCCTGTAAAATAAAAAATAAATAAATAAAAAAAGTAAAAACATTTCTTGTCCTGCAGTCTGGTAATTCAAAACCGTACAATGGAAAAGAATATACTGATTATAAATCTCCATTATGGGATTTTTGTATTCTCTTTTTCACATAGCAGCAATGATAACAAGTGAGACTGCAGCATGTGTTGTACTTTACACAGTAAACAAAGCAAAGGGATGCAGGCTGTAAAAATGTGTGACTCCTTACAATTTGGTTACACTTTTTAAAATGTTATTTCATTGGATCTGGGTTTAAATATCAAATAAAAGAAGTTGTAACATTATAGATACAATATGTATGCAATGAAATCACTCTAACCATCAGCTGGTTTTAAATAGTGTAATAAATGTTACATGCGGCAATTATGATGTTTACAATTATTCCATTGAAAAGCAAAACATTTATAATATTGTTTTTTGCTATTTAGGTCTTTTCATCCACATTCGCCAGCATTTCACTGCATATCTATGGTGCTCGAGCTGACAGTCTAAAAGCAGGGTGATAACAACTTGGAATAGTAGAAATTGTGACCCGCTTTGCCTCAATACATTCTCATTGGAGCTAACTTTTAGATTTAATAATGCCGAGGTTACACCGCTGTTCATTTTACTTAGAAATGTTTGAAACATTGTCAGAAACCCTGAGGGCCCTTGGATTCCATTTCAGAGAGCAGCTATTTGAGGCGAAGGGTAGAAGGCAGTGACACTGACAAATCCAAAATGGGTGTGTGTGTCTGCACACAGTGAGCATTTCTACAAAGACAGGCAACTCGTTTGATTTGCTACATTTATAAAGGCTCATAGATAAGTTTTGCTGGATTCATTTATTGTATTTACACCACACATTTAGCCCTTGTGTTTTAACCCAGAATTACAATCAGACAGTTAATGTGTTGCAAGGAATTTGACTTTGTATTCGGTATTTTCTGTTTGTTGAAGCCCGCTCTTGTTATTTGGAGTTCAACAGCATAAAAAGTGGTAAACTCTAGTCATTTATACAAATCAAAGGAAAGGTAGCTGTATTTAAGCAAAGGTATTTACTGCATATAAAATTTAACAGATAAAAACTTTACTTTGCATTATTAATATTTCACTCGACAGATCTGCCATTTATTTATTTATTTTTCCACCATTGCCAGAGTGGAGCTTGTTCGATGATTTATTTCGAGACAAAATTCTGAAAACACATTTTGTCCTTTCCTTGAAGGGAACTTCATGTGCCATATATCTCAGATGAAATCTTTTCTGGGTGCCTCCTACATTATAGAGGTTAGGAGGGGAAGCGCGGGGTATGAAGGGTGGTAGGAGGCGCCGTGGTGGTCCAGTGGACTGGAAAACACTGCCCCCTGGCAGAAAGTTAGTGTGTGGCTGTATCTGTGGTGGAGCTAATATGGCCACTGGTTCATTAGAGCGCTGATGTAAGGAACACTGCGTGACACCAAGTGGCTAAGCGCAAAGACTTTCAGAAAGGAACCACTGAATGCAGTGAAGCAAAGTGAAGACTTCCCCCTCTCTTGCATCAACCAAAGAGAAATCCCTCCATTTGGGTTCAAATGAGAAACTGATGAGAAATTGAGCTGCTTCTTAAACACTGGGCAGGACAGACAGAAATGCTTTCATACAGAAAAAAGAAGACTGTGTATCTCATTCACTCACATGCAAAGCATCCCCTTTCTACCACAACAGGAGCTGCTGACAGGTTGGTCATCAATGAAAGGAGGCAGAGAGAGAGAGAGGGGGGAAAAAATAGACACAGAGAGGAAGGCAGGAAATAATAGAGAGAAAGAAAGAGATGCTGACAGGCTCAGCTCCCCTCCTCCTCTTGACAATCTGGGAGGTGAGGACACACAGACAAGAAGGAGAGAGCACAGGACCCATGCTTCAAGCTCAGCTGCACGTCAACCCAATCATTATGTCGAATGACTATTTAAACTCACATGAAGTATGCTATGTATAGTAGTAACTCCAGCTGATTCAGAACTGCCAGCGCAAGATGTCACACCATGTCCACTTCAACATATTGCACACTTGAAATCTTCAATGTTTTTCTGCTGTAAGAGATTTTGGTTGAGTCTCAAATAAGCCAGTGAGATGACTATTATTATGTTAAGTAGGATTCACAAGTGCACTGTGCATGTTTGAATCTTTAAAACATGTCTTAAACCTGCTTAAATACAAATATAAATGGAGTGGAAGCATTGCATTCCACTCTTAATCCACAGACATGAAACACAATCATTTGGAATTAGCTAATTTGCATGAATGAATGGTTCTCGTGCAAAAATGGTGACTGTTTACCCTAATTGTGACACGGCGCATGTATATGCAGTTTTGCTGTCTTCATGTATGCAAATAGAAGGCAAGGAATAGAAAAATAATATAGTCGCTCTGAGGACAAAATGTGGTGGCAGGGAGGCAGAGAGGAAGGTGGTGGTGGGGGGAAATAGCCCCGCTCATCTCCTCTCATTTTCTGCCCGCTACTACCCAGCAGAGTTTCTATGGCAACCCCTCAAAAAGCGGTGTGCGGTGAATTGTGGATTTGAGATGCGCTGTCTGATTGCGCTGTGTGGAGGAGATGGCTGGCTCTTTCGTCAGTCTTCCTCTGTAAGAGGAAATTGGTGGAGAGCTCCAATGAAACAGCACTCCATATGCTTTCTTTGATGTGCGTGCCAGTCTTTGGTCCTAGAGCGTGTGTGTGTGTGTGGGTGTGCGCGTGCGTGCACGCTCAAGGAAGCTTTACATTAGAAGCTAGTGCCCCCTGCAGAGCTGCTCGTCACTCTTGGCACCCACCAGGCTGCACTCAGCTTTCCAAATGAATCTGTCTGGCTGACCATGTAGACTCATCAGTATGCTTTGGGTTTCAGCTGATTGACTCGATGCCACTGATGACGGTTCATTTCTGTTCTGAGTTCCAACAGCAGCGTACGACACAGTGCACGGCGTCTTGATTATGAAATTTTGACGTACACACACAGAATGTGTTTTGCCACATGCCTCCTCCCAAACCTCCACACCTCCTCCCCACCCACCCTGCCTTTCTTAATAAATAAAAGCTCAAACTTTTCCGTGTGGCTGGCTTTCACTGATGTTAGGAGAGCTGTGTCTTTATCCATGTTAAGAGTGGGACATGTATGCTGTGCGGTGTGAGCTCTCTCTCTCCCTCTCTCCATCTGAGTATCTGTATGATGCTTGTAAGCTGTGCCAGTCTCCATTAGCATCCCATTATAAACCAGCATGATCACTCGTCACTTAGAATGCCTGCCACAGCGTGCTCTGTGTATGTGTGTGTGAGAGAGTGTGAGAGAGAGCTTGTTGTGAGGGCACGTGTGTGAACGTGTGTAAATCACACAGTCAAGTGATTGAGATGGCCTTGTTTCAAAAGAACACAGGGGGAAAAAGCTTCCAAAGACTCGCGCAGCAAACAATTCAATTTAAATGTGTCTGAAAGTGTCTGGTTTGTTTGACCCAGATTTCTCACCTACCCCTCTATTGATAAATTGGATATCTGGAGGCAGCCTTGTGCTACAATTTAAATTAGTTGATATGTAGTGAACAGCACCCTCTGCTGACTTAATCTGTAAGCTAAAAATTGGTTAGTGCTTACAGCTGAGCATCTTGAAGAACTCATCAGAAATTATGCCTTAAAGCATAATATAATGAGCAATAAAGCAGCAAATGAATGTTTTACTCTTCCATAAATAACAAAGTCAGTGAGTATTTTCTTATCAGAGAGGTAAGGGAAACCTGCTTGTTTCTGATTGTAATGCGGTCAAACAAAAATGTGCACACATAAATCATAACTGGCTAAATTCTACTTCAAACAATGGCCTATACGATGCATAGTAAATGCAGGCATATTGCAGGTGGTCAGATAAGGGGAGGTTGTGATTAATATTGAAAATTTGCTTCAGACAGAATCCAACAGATAGTCTTTTTTCACTTTAGTGTGTTTGGAGATAATGCTTAAATATTCAGAGCTGTCAAAATAATGTTCTGTACCTTTAACCCAACACAGCAGGCGTGAATGCAATTTTGTTTCTGGCGCTTACATCGCTGAAAATGTGGCATTTAATTTGACAATGTAGTATCAAAGTCTTTTTCTAGGCACAATGATCCTTTTATTCTGGCTAATCCACGCAGGACACTGTCAACAGTTTAACTGGGGATTTTTTTTTTCAAGAAAGTAGTTCCAGTTGAGCCTTTTTACATTAATGTCAGACACAGAGAGAGAGAGATTAAAGGGAAACAGGGACACCGTTTCTGGAAAGAGACGTGGTCACTGAAGTTTTTAATGTCATCTTCAGTCTTGTGAACATCAGAAACAAGATCCCAGTAACTTTGATTGTATTTGGATGGAGGCAGAAACCCAAAGACATCCAGAAATGATAGAATTCTCTTTTCTTCACAGGGAAAATACAGCCTTTAATTTTTCCTTCTAACATTAAAACTTCTCCTTATCATCAGCATAAAAGGTTGTTCATCTTAACCACTGGTACAACCAATGATTGCTATCCTTTTGGGGACTCCAGGTCCAACTTCATAGTGTTGCACAATAGAATAGCTTCCTAGAAATTGGTGCTTTAAATAATGCATCTATTTCCCGTTACTTTTAAAACTACAACAACTCAAAATGTCAACTGTTGAAACACAAAAGGGCTCTCTATGGTCAGGACTTTAAGAAACACAAGAACACCCCTTTGACCTTGGTCTTCTCTGACTTCTTAGAACTACCTTCTTTCTCTTCTTGTTACCTCCTTGGTCTTCTGATTGTAGATGTTTCCCAGCTTGGCTTTCCTCCATGCATACCCCCTAACCTCCATGCACACACGCACACACATGCACACATATATATTCTGTGGTCCAGGTCTAGAGGAATGTTGAGTGTCCCTACAGCCACCCCCCCTCAGGAGATTAGGCTTCACCACACTTGCCCCCCTCACTTCATTCCATTCCAAAGTGTGCCCCCTAAGAGCTGCCACATTTTTATCTGAGCCCGGTGATTGTGACAGATTTGCCAAATGACACACATACACAAACACACACATTTATGGACACACACGGGGACACAAACAGAGGGGAGGTTGCTCTGCCCAGGGAGGGACCAGAGAGCGCTGGGCTCCAGCTATAAAACCCTCGGAGGATGAGGCCAGAGTCCTGCCCTGAACTGGACAGTACTTCCTTCCTTTGTGCCAGGACGCTGTCAGGACAGGCAGCAGGAGAGCCTCCGACATGAACGACATCTACAAGGCAGCGGTATGTCCCCACTCAAAACATATACAGCTGAAAGAGTGCAATTGACTTCCTCTGGCAAAGTTATTTGATTTGTTGGGTGCTCACCAGAACACTGTGAGAACTAATCTAGTGTGGGAGTGATGTTTTTATGGATCTAAAACCATTATCCTTAACATTTCTTAATAGTGCTAAATGTGATCAGTAGTTAAAAGTGAAAGAGTGAAATTTCCCCATTTAAAGCTGCAGCACTTTTATGTTTATTTGTTGCATGAAAAAATGCCACCCATCATTTTTTAAGCCTTTTTTAAGCTCACATTACTAAAATAGTTGTGAAATACCTATGTTGCCTTCATTACTGCTATATCGTCTCAGGGGAGCCTTAACACCAACTATGTCTCTAGATTTTCTCCTACTTCAGCCCTATCAGAACTGATAAGAGCCACTCATAAGGTCACTGACAGGACATGTCCCTGGACCACAATCTGCTGCTTCATTCATGACTTCAAATGGAACGGTCTCACTTCACGTGGCTAATTTTGGCCAGTTGCTCAGATGCTTCTGTTTCTGTGGTTCTCTGGTGCCAGAGAAGAGCTTCAGGTTTAGATAAACCGCCCCATGGCTGAATTCCAGCATTATCTGTGAGCCTGAGAGCTGTGTGGCTATTTATCCACCTTTGCACAGATAGTCCTCTGGCTCTCCTATCCGCTCACAGTCCAACGGGGAGATAATAAAAACACACTGGAATGTATATTACATCTGTTTCAGGTTTTTTTTTTCTTTTACAGTATCATCAGCAGTGGAATTTAAATGTGAAAGTCTGTATACTGTATGAATGTGGTTAATTTACAGTGGACAACAGTCAATAACTCTTACATAAGCAGCTGTCTCCCTCTTTCATTCTTGGTAGCTTTTCCAGGATTACTGTTCCATTGTTGGGACAGATCCACAGCTATGCTAATTTAGAGCACTGTGTATTGTGTCCTTTATCTGTCGTTCCTGAGCCTCTCTTCTGACTGTTTATTTTTAACTCCTCCTCTTACCAGCTCTCATGTATGATATGTAGGTGCTGTGTAATGTCAGGGATGTCCCGGACCTTTGTTAACTGAAAAGTTATCAAAACAAACAGAAATAATCTAGTCTAGATTTCCAGATATCTTAACCTAGATACATTTGGAGCTTTGGAAAAACCAATCAAACCCATAATTATTTTGTTACAGAGAAATTCCAGAATATATCCCAGAAAGCTGATGTTTTCTCTCTCAACTCTTTCTTTTTGGCAGGTTGAGCAGCTGACAGATGAACAGAAAAATGGTGCGTGAAATGATTTTCAACTGAAGGCGTGAAGGCTTTGAGCATGCCATCGAGTCACTTTAAAAGATGATTTAGTTATAGTTGTTGGTAGAAAAAATCTATACCTCAACAGGACTGCAACCATTAGTTGCACCAACACTTAAGACAAATAGCCTTTTGTGCTGATGCCCAGGAATTAATCTTAACCCTGTCCTAAACCAGATGTGCTTCAGTAGATATTTCTGTGTGTGTGCTGCTTTGTTGCTGCAGAGTTTAAGGCCGCCTTTGACATCTTCGTACAGGATGCAGAGGACGGCTGCATCAGCACCAAAGAGCTGGGGAAGGTAATGAGGATGTTAGGTCAGAACCCCACACCGGAGGAGCTGCAGGAGATGATTGACGAGGTGGATGAAGATGGTAAATCGAAACCGCTACTGGGCTATGGAAAAGAAAAAAAAAAGAGCAAAATAATTGGTTGTGTTTGACTCTCATTCCCACAGGTCAGCTGGCAAGTGCATCACAAGCATGTTATGCAGACAAGCATCGTTTGAGCGCCCTGACCTTAAATGCTAGTCAGGGATCTTAAATACAACTCGATGTGTCAGGTTGAATTAAAGGGAAATGTGTGTCAGATGTTGCACTTGTCATCTTGGATTTTCCATGTGATTTAATGATGAAATATGAAAACAGCATCTTGGTTTTATTTGATAATCGAGTTCTGTATAGTTAGACCACACACACACTTTAATTTACAGGTATGCTTGTTATAAATATAATAAATAAGACAATTATAGGCTTCAAATCATATACATTTGTAACATCAATTGAGATGCTATAACATCACTGCAATGATCCATTGGTGAACAGACTGTACTTTTGAGCTGATCATCTGGTGGTTAGATAATATAAAATCCCAGTTTAAGGATGTGATGAAGTGTGTTGTGTGTGCAGGGAGTGGCACGGTGGACTTTGATGAGTTCTTAGTCATGATGGTGAGATGCATGAAGGACGACAGCAAAGGGAAGTCAGAAGAAGAACTGGCAGAGCTGTTTCGGATGTTTGACAAGTAAGTTTCATATTTAAACCTGTAGCTACTTTATCCTGCACTCAGAGCGGTTTATTAGCAAAATCTCACCACAAAAGAAATACTGCGCTACATGCTTACTGACAGAATCGGGGGGAAAAAAATATCTATGGCAAGAGGATGCTATCATTGGAGCATTTCCACAGTCTATTGAACAAATTGCTCTTCTTCATCGTGTGGTTCCAGCAAAGTATGCTTCCCATGTGCAATTATGAGTACTGACAAAATGCCAAGTAGCTCTGCAGAGTACAGCATGTAGTTTGCTCCATAATCCTTTTTGACAGCTCCGAATATTTTAAACACCCACTCGATGTAAGCCAGACACCTCGTCTGAGCATCAAAGAACAAACTTGCTGTGCTTTTTTCCCCCTTTCTCACCGTGGTGGTTCCCAGACACTTAAATTCTAGATATGATCAGTCACACATCAAATACAAGCTTGCTTCTTCCCCCACTGCCAGCTGTAAAGCTTAATTAAAGTTTGTTATGTATGACCGACATTTCACACCTTTGATTCTGCAGAAACACGGATGGTTATATTGACTTGGATGAGCTGAAAATGATGCTGGAGTCCACGGGAGAGGCCATTACAGAGGACGACATCGAGGAACTGATGAAGGATGGGGACAAAAATAACGACGGCAAAATTGACTACGACGGTGAGGAGTTTGGACCAGTTCTAGGTCCGATACTTTCTATAATCTTTGTTTACTTTTTAAGACACGTTCACAATGAGACATTTGCTTGATAAAGACACATTCTGGTTTCGTAGTAGTTTGTCTGAAGCTCAGCTGTTTGTAACACTGACTTCTTTTTTGCAGAGTTCTTGGAGTTCATGAAAGGAGTGGAGTAAGCCTGGAAACGACAGGGTGATGTTTTTGTATTTCTTTGCAACTCCTCTGCCATCTTGTGAAGCTGGAAGCCAAATTGGATGTAGTTGATAAAAAACAATTGGATGACTTTGTAAGATTAGGTCAAATATCATCTTTCAAACTTTCTGTATTTTTCTATCATGTCTCTTGCATTGTTGTAAATGCAGTTGTAACAACTTTTGGTGCCCATGTATACCGATTTTTTTGTAAATGTATCCAAATTACTTATGTCTTTGGGGTTTTTTTTTTTTTTTTTTTTTTTTACAGAGGCCAGATACCACCCTCCTTTTGGCTGTTTGAAATATGAATGCTATGTTTGTCTCCAGCTAAATTCTTTATCTTGAAAGTGCCCCATTGAGCTTACAAATCATTTTACTAAGAGGCTACTGTTTACTTGGGCAGAAAATGTGCAAAAAAGCAAAACATATCTCTGAGTAAACACAGTTTTATAGCAATCTCTGCTAGACCAATCGTATTATTAGAATAATGTGCTGGATACAGCTCATTTCATGGATACATTTCTGGATGTGGAAAATGTCTTCGGGACTTTTTATTCCCCTATATTGCCCCTGGAACATCTGCAAGGTCGGCTTGAAATTTGCACTCATATAATAAACAAGATGTATTTGTCAGTACGGTCAATTTGTCAGTTTCTCTCTTATAAATTCATTCAGTCTTATCTGTACTCACTTTAAGGACATGGTCTATATACTTCAGTCAGTGCTTTTGCTGTTTGTTGAGTGTTTCTAGCGTGCAAGACAGAGTTACACCGGTTATACTGGGGGACAAAGCACTGTTATTTATGCCATTTTGCATAAATGTACTCCAGATTTTACAGGCTGATCACATGCTTGCCTCTTTGGCCTGCTCTGCTTTTCACAGATGAACAAGCAAAAACAAGGAAAGGAGGCCTGAAATGTTATTGTTGTCTTACCAAGATAACAGTAGATTTTGTATGAGACTGTCTATCATAAATTTTGACTTATCTGTGACTTTTTTACTCCATGGTGGCTCGTGCCTCTGGTATGCAAACTATTCACATGGTCGCTTTGGAGGTATCTAGTTACACAGACTATTAGGACAGGAGCTATTTATGTCTAATCATGTTAGTGCCCATGTTAGGGGATGTGCATTGACAGACACTAGTTGACAATCAAATGTCTGTGACCATAAAAAGCATGCTGTTAGACGACAAAGAGATAACAGATCTTTTTAAAATCCAGCTTGATTTCTTGAAATATCTGAAATAATAACGCCCAGAGATTAATTTTACATAACAAAGGATCCACCCCCCCCACCCCTTGGAAAAATATTTATGTTAGTAATTTTCAATTTCAGCTTCAGCCAGGTTCAGTGGATCTCACCAAGCGTTCCTTAAAAATGGCCATTATCTAGCTTTGTAAAGCATCCAGTCCACAAAAGCAGGACACAGTCTTAGTAGCACAGGAGTCATGTAGTTATCACTGTGGCCACTTGATGTCAGCAGGAAAACACATTCTTATCTTTTTGCTTGGCTCAGATACAGCAAGCTAAAGATGAGAGATTTCATGGCACAGCAACAGCCTTTCCAAAGTAAGATACTGGTTGACCGTTGATGGAAACCACAGACCGGTATGTTCGGTTATAAAATAGGGTTAGCATCCAGAGTGAACTGCTTCGTGTTTTTAATGGTTGAAATTGTAATGTAAAAAATAAAAACAGTATTAAAATAGCGGTAGGTTACTACAAGATCTGAAAGAAAATTGTGTTTTGATACCAACTGATAAGTAAAATGTTCATTTAATCTATGTCCAAAATCAATATGTTGCATTTTTATTTGTTTTTTGCCTATGAAAGAGACCTTTTCTATAATTTGGATTTTGGAAATGGGATGAAGTGCATTTTGTGTGAGCGTGTGACGTCAGTGGCCTGATTGATGACAGCATCCAAAGGCCCTCCTACCTCCCTCTGTCTCTTTCTGCTTCCCTGGGGGTCCTGTTAACTCCATTCTGCCCCCCATGGTCGTGTGATACTTATCGGATTATAAACCCTAACCAACAGCAAACCGCAACTGCCCTTCTAGATCAGTGTCAACAGCCTGACAAAGACAGCACACCACATTTACAGAATAATCTGCAGCTTTGTACATTCCTGCTGCACTGCCCAAAAAACTACTGCATTAAAACTAAAGCGATGATCTCAAGTGAAAAGATGTCACGTTAAAATTTGGGGTGCTAGTTTTTGATCACACTGATTAGGCTTCTCTGCTGCCTGAGCATTTCGTATCGTTTAAACTGACATTTGCAGCGTGGAAAAGATGAGTAGTGCACTCTTCGGCATCAATGGGAGGCTGGGCAGCAGCAGAGCAGTGTATGAATGAATCTGGGGTGTGGTGCACTGTAGCAGTAAGTTGGGTGGAGAAGAGAAGCACTTACGTAAGACAGGCCTGATGATGACTCATGCCTGCTTTTATTAACACACACTGCAGTTATGAACCACCTTTGTTATTGTCGCCACATAAGCCATCTCTGTTTCCTCATTGGTGAGATATCGACACACCTGTAAGAACGACTATTGAATGTGACTGAGACGGAGGATTTGCATAGGTAATAGTAAGCTTAGTTTATTATATAACTGACTTCATTCATTCATAGAAAACAAAGTGGGTTTGTTCCATTGCCTGAGAGTGAGTCAGACAGTCAGATACAAAGCTTCATATAGTGAATTCTCAGGGAAACACGCTGCTTTGCTGTTTTACTGATTCATAAAAACAGTTCTTCAAACCATTAGATCAGATAAGAGTAATGCATCATCAGGAAAATGCCCTAAAATGGCATTACCAAGCTATACCAACTTAGCTCTCCGTAATTAATAGATGTACAAACTGTCCGGAAGAGCGAGAAATACCCCAGACACAGTTAACGTGCCGTCTTCCTGACACCCACACATGTAGACCTCATTTAAAGCCAACAGGCGTTCGGGTTTAGGATTCCTGTTTTTCTTGCTTGTCTACATCACGTGGCCTTGGAAGCTGTCCAGTGGCAAATATTAAAGATTAATCTCTGGAAATTTCTGTTATTCACCATTCACAATAGTAGAAAATACATGAATATAAGCTCCCAGATTCTCTGACCCATTTCCAGCCGTTGTTCCTTTTTAGGTCATGTGACAGTGACTTTTTGTTTGTTTGTTTTGGCTGTGTAAAATGACGTATTCATTGTAAATGATTACATAAATACAATAAATACATAGATATAGAGTTTTAAATGAATGCCTGTATGAGAGCGAATGCTAGGTTGTTTTTGTTGCCATAAATACACAATGAGGAAGTGGAACACTTTAGACAAAGAGAGAGTGGAGGATGGAAGGACTGCAAATCAAACTGGAACAGACGGAATATTGTATCATGACGCTCCATCCCACTTCTGGTGCTGAGAACACTAAAGTACTGTTTCTGGACTGCCTTGCCATAATGGCCCATAGAACAGCGAGACTACAAGACACAGAATTCTCAGATTCCACAATAACTATTCATGGAATCAAATGAATAACAGCTATTGTTTTGTTTTAATGCACCACTGGAGGGTTTATCTATTTTTACTACTTGGAACCATGTAGTTATGCATGTAAAATGAAGAATACACACTGCACACTTAAGTTATAGAGCTGAATAACAATACTGAGATTCTCCAAGTCCTGCAATAAAATGTTAGCCTACATTACTTGAATTATTGCTTATTTATTAGTGTTTTAAAGCTCAATTTAATTACTTATGCTATTGACAGTGTATTTAACAAAAAAAGTGCATGAAGTAAGTTTTAAAAGCTGATCATAAAGGTGAGTCCTGCATTTGGAACTATGGCATCATGTTTAATATACACTCGGCAGCCACTTCATTAGTTACACCTTGCAGGTAGTGTGTTGGAGCCTTTGCCTTCAGAACTGCCTTCAACACAGTGCTGGAAACCAGACAGATGATTTGAGCTTTGCGACATGATGCGTCATCCTGCTGGAAGCAGTCATCAGAAAGTGTGTACACTGTGGTCATAAAGGGACAGACATGGTCAGCAACAATACTCAGGTAGGCTGTGGTGGTTAAATGGTGCTAATTTGGTACTAACGGACCCAACGTGTGCCAAAAAAAATATCTCCCACACCATTACATCACCACCACCATCCTGAACTGTTGATACAAGGCTGGGTGGATCCATGTTTTCATGTTGTTTTTGTGCCAGATTCTGACCCTACCATTCAAATGTGGCAGCAGAAATTGAGACTCGTGGGACCAGGAAAGGTTTTTCAAATTCAATTCAAAGGTTTTTCTGTTTTCTAAATTTTCCTGAACCTGTATGAACTGTTTCCTCATTTCCTGTTCTTAGCTGATAGAAGAGCCATCCAGTGTGTTTGTCTGCTGCTTCAAGCTTCATGTGGTGTTTGTTTTCAGAGATGCTCTTCTGCATGGCCACAAGCAGTGTGGTCATTCTCCTCTGACTTCATCAGCAAAGCATTTTCAACCAGACAGCGTTAGCTTACTGGATATTTTCCCTTTTCAGACCATCCTCTAGAGATGGTTGTGTGGGAAAATTCCAGTGGATCAGAAGTTTCTGAAATACTCAGACCAGTCCGCCTGGCACCAGGAACCATGACACATTCAAAGTAATTTAAATCACCTATTTTCCTTTGACACAACTTTCAGCCATGTCTGAATGCCTAAATGCATTGAGATGCTGTGATGTGTTATGCCTTGCTTACCTAATAAAGCTGCCATTGACTGAACTAACTATGTAGTAAAGTAAGAAGCTACAATACTTAGTACATGGATGGCAGATTAAGGCTCCTCTTGGCTTGGTGCTGTTAGCTGTTAGTGTGTTTTTTTTTTCTTTTCTGAAAACAGCTTTCTCTTAACTAAAGGCAACTCAAGGAGACGTGAAACTAAACCAAAGAGGAAAATTGTGGGCAGGGAAACTGGTGAGCTGAATGGGTCAAAACCTGTGCAGAGCATTCTCATATACATATTATATAATTTGAGTCATTGTCTATTTTAAAATATTAATCAAAACTGCTTCAAGGCTGGTGCGTTTTTATGTTTTGCTACAGTGTAAATAGATCGGCACTACGACATCAATATTTCAGGCACCGATGACGTAGAAGTACATCCCGTAGCACAGACATGCCTTTCGTCTCACTCAGCAGTCCAGTACTATGAGCAACATATGGCCTTGTATGAATGGCATACCAGACAGCAAGACATTTCCAGCATGGCCTCCTGTGTAGCTCCTGAACGGGAGCACACGATAGACAGATGACCTTTACTTTGTGTTGGGTCTGCACAAGGAATGTTCACTTTCATTGACTTAGCTACAGATTAAAACCACAAACAACTATCACTCTGTTCTTGTGCTTGGTGAGCGCAGGCTACTGTACATTACTGGATGGTGAATTTGGCTACGAAATGAGAGACTTCTGGTGTTAACAGATGGCCGCCTCGGCCTGCCACTCGGATTCCATGGTGCTCTGCTTTACACATGACCCAGTATTCTCTTGGCCAAAACTTACACTTCTCTTCCTCCTCAGATAACATACATGTCTCCCAGAACAGACTGATGTGACTTAGAAAGGTTTTAAGTTTACCAAAGTATAATATTTGTTTTGATTTTGTCATCATGTTGTTAATTTTTGCCATATGGTAACAAATTACAAAGTTGAGCTTTTTGGCATCTTAAATCTAACTTTAAAAATCCATTTCCCTTGAAAACAAACGTGGGAAAATAGGAAGGATTGAAAATGGCTTTGCTGTGATTCCAAGCTTCTGGGAATCAAATGGCAATCTCCCAAACGGGAAATTGGCATGATAACACATACCATTCCTCTGTAGTTATACATGGCACTAGGAAATTTCCATGTTTCAGTGCACTTATGAACTGACTACGAAGAATTAAACACTTCCACGATCGCCATGAGTGCTGGTTAAAAAAACAAAAGGTATTTGTATCATAAAATATGACACAACCTTTTAGATATAACAAAGACAGCAAGGCTCAGGGGACAGAGCAGAACTGCATCTATGATGTCATCCCCTACTCAGTGTCATGATGTCAGGGACAGCAATCGCCCAAATACTGAGATTAGGATTATTCTCGTTTGCTCTGAACATCTGCTGTACACAAACAGAATGAGACCAGCGGGAGTAAAAATCCCTGCGCTAAAGATGGCAGTTATTTAGATAAGAATGGCTTTTATAGCAGGAGGGCCAAACATTCATAGGATTATGGTCACCCCTTTCGAAATGTACAAACTAACTCTTATTTTATAGAAATAGCGTAAATAGTCCTCTGTGAATACAGTGGCTCTGTGTTCAGTGAGGGTGAACTGAATAAATGAGCTAACGCTGTTAGTGTGCATCAGAAGCAGAAGCAGCTGTGAAATTATTGTCAGCCATGCAGTATGTTAAGTATGTTCTTATAACCACAGCAGGTGTGAACCAGCTCTGGCTGGCTTTTGCTTAGCCCCAGCAGCACAGGCACACACACACACAAATACAACATAAGCATAAGCTTGCAAACAGGCACAGGCCCCTTCCAACCCCCACCCAGAGCTAAAATCAAGTCAGTCTCACGCACATCTGCTTCACCAGCAGTGGCTGCTGAGTAAGCACTACATTAGCCTCTGCTTCCCTTCATAAGTGATTATAACAGGACAGAAAAAGTCCCCTTATATGTCACAAAAAAACAAAAACCAAAAACATCTTGGTGGGAAAAAAAGAAAGAAAATGACATGCACGGGTATCCATTTCCTGTAAATGGAAGTCAATCATCTTTCTTTATCAAAGGTTCACTTAAAAAGTTCTGCCAAACTTCAGAATGAACTCTGTAATTTCACAAGTTTCTTGAGTGAGCAAGTAATGGGGAATACACCGTCTGCTCAGACCTCACACCCAGCTTTGAAGCTGGCAGCAAAACACAAAGTGATTCATAATTGCAGAATGCAAAAAGCTATTTTTAAATCTCAGGTGAGGCATTCCACAAATAACAGGTGTCAGAAGTGCTGAATGGTAGATGCATGGGAATCTCACTTATGAACAGCAGTTGTACATTCTAGCTTAAGATAAGTGTTTGAAAGACACTAGTGTGCGACGGCAATAAAATCAAGTATTTAAAGGTGTGTAACCATATAAATCATTCTTCTTTACTTGTGTACAGCACTGATGATACGTTGTGGGTCTACGGCGCCATTTACAGATAAGTTTACTATGATTGACATGAAATTCCCCTTGTGAGACTAATAAAGGTATATCTTATCTTATCTTATCTTATTGATTGTTCTCACTCCATTATCCCCAGGCACTGTTCACGAGTTTTCCAATGCACTGCAGCAACCCATTGCCTTTGCCTTAGAGTGGGTGTCTTTTCAGACCTAATCATAGCTTTAGCCTGCAGGTATGTGGCTTGCCAGGTTCAGTCATGCTGGAAAACCCATCATTCAACAACTTTTATCATCACAACTGCGAGGTGTTGCCAGGCACGTCTTTTCATGTGCTATATTGCTGCTCGGAGAGCTGTAAGGTTTTATATCTAACCCGCCAAAATATTCTCATTTGTCTTTGTCTCAAAGCTGGAACTAAAAGAGTTTTAATGTAGTATTTAATTCATTAAATGCCATACGGTGGCAGTTATTGGCCAATGAACTGCTGTTATGGATAGGGGAGCAATACAAACCATTGCCCCCATCCCCACTGTTTTTTTTTTTTTTTTGTCTGACTTAGAAAGCTTGGCTTTGGTTTGTGAAATAATTTCTTCAGGAATTTATTACACCATCTTTCTGTCATCTGGCAAAGAACATTTGAATAAATCTCCCTGACAAGGTTGAATTGATACGAGACCTACTGAGCATTCAGGGAGCTGTAAAAACACATCAAACGGAGAAAACAAAGAACTGCTTACCAATTCAGAAACGTCCAAACAAAACTCAAGCCATCTAATTATTGTTTTAAGGGATATGAGATAAAGTATATTGTTTGCATGGTATTATGAAATGTACTTAATGTACTTTCTTTTAATGAAGAAAATGACTTTTTTTTTTTTTTTTACCAGAAAGTAAATACTTGCTTGTAAACTTTGTGTGAATGACTTCTTTTTAATTGGTAGCGTGAGAAAAGCAAAATGACAGTTTAAAAAAATGTGTTAATTTCTCTCTAAATGGTACCAAGAGTGTTAAAGAGTTCTCAGTTCTTCTTTTTTAAATAAACAAATTTCATTAATGGCTTTATAGGATATTGCGCCCTCCCCACCCCCTTTAGAAAATGTGCAAATCTTAATAAACAACAAACAAAAAAGGTAATTTCACTAGGAATAACAGCTATTGTGTAGCGCTGTTATTAAATTTTATCACTCTAGAGGAGTGAAGTTGCAGAGGGGAGCTGTCAGAAGTCTTGTATCTGTGGTGGAGTACATGCTGTGTCATCTTCCTCTTCCTTTAAGCAATATATGAGTGACTGGTGGGTGTGTCTGCACTGTGGTATTGACAGATCTGGCCCTGTCACTTATCTTGTGTCAAGAAAGCCTGTGGGAGACAGGAAGTCGGGCTTCAGAGTGGACAGAAAACAGACATCTGACCACAGTGGCAACCTTGATCCCAGAAAACACTGAACAACTGCTTGCAACTCTCTCTGGATCTCTCCGAGCCCCGTTTGTTACTGACTCAACCATGTAACCACCTTTGTTTTGAACGTATGTTATCGACTCTCAGTAAAAAGAAACCAAAAGTCTAAGCAAAGACAAACAAATCATATTCAAGTAAAAATATACAATATATTTGAACTATAAACTTTTACAGAATGTCTTGGACATTTAGCTTTACACATACTATACATAAGGGTCCAACAAGGGTCACTTTCGTATACTTGTTGATTTAAAAAAAAATAATGTTCCCATGGCAACCACATTTTATGTACATCTTTATAAACATACCAAACAAAACAGCCCTTGGGAGCACTTTAAGAGGCCATGATGAGATACAGATGCCTTGTATAAAAATCCCTGAAAATGTCTCACTGTGAGGTAAGAATACACTGGTCAATCTCATTTCCTTTTATGCCCTTTCATTCATCAAACTCATTCATTTGTTCTGAGATGAGACGGGCAACAAAGGACAGCTAATTACACGTCATCTTTCTCGAAACATTACTTTTCCGTCAGAAGTAGCTGCAGACTGAAGAAGGTTGGATTCAAAAACAAGGTGGACGTGTACGTGTTCATAAACTGAATACTTACATATTTGTTCCTTTCAATTGACTAAAAGGATACTCCTACACATTATACCTATAATTACATGTTAAGGTATGGTCAAGGCCTCACCAACAACAGGTTATATGACCTAAAGGTTATAAGAAGAGTTTTTGATAGAACAAAGTCCCATGCAAATAATGCAGCTTTGAGCAACAAGTTGTACAGGAGCGTTTCTGAAGGATAACATATTCAAACTTTGATATTTTGCGATAAAAAATATCACAGTTAAAATATATATATACACAGAACAGGCTGCCAGATCTTACATGTAAAGTCTAATAATGTTTACTAGAAATTAGTGAAAGTATTCTGAGTGAAAGTGGAAGAAGAAAATATTTATAATGTATTTAAATATTTGTATAAGAAAAACTGGACAGTAATTCAAGGTGGGATCGCTGCAGTAGCCATTTTTTCCCCATCAGCTTAGGTAACCCCCAAAAATATGTCATATCGGTTCAAAGAAAACATTCTGATTGGCCAAAGACTTTTTTTAGACCATCAAGGCAATATTGATGACTGATACAAATACAGGAACATCCATTGTACAGCTGGTGAATAGCGAATAACAGTCAAAGAACAATGCTAGAGAAATGTCCTGTTATTATGGCTGTACATGACCATTCATTAATACCATGTATGTCAGATACCAAAAGTCATCATTGTGTTAGATATTAAGGCATTGAGACTGGATCTAACACAGTATGTTTTCTGAATATAGGAGTAGTTCCTTTTGGTGCAGAAATACTGTAACTGACGTACTATATGCGTCAGCCATCTGACAGGCTCAGAAACCTCAGAGTCACCTCAGGAAACCACAAAAAAAAGGCTGTTCTATCACATCTCATGTCGACTCCAGCGTATCTAGCTGAAAGACATTGTGATTGGTTGGTGTGGTGAAAAAGAGCTGCTCCTGGTTGGTAGAACAGTTGTCACAGGGACTGTGCAGCCCCAGAGTCCTCTCAAAGTCCAAGAGCTGACCCATGAAGTTGAAGTTTGGCGAAATGTTGGACTTCTTCCTCTTGACAAAGTCGTAAGCATCATTCAGAGAGAGGTGGAGTCTCTGCATCAGATAGGCCACAGTGACGGTGACTGAGCGGCTGATGCCGGCCAGGCAGTGGACCAGGATGCCACATTGCTTTGACCTAGCCTCATCTGTGAGAGAAAAGGTAGACTAAGGTCAGCATAACTCTTTGGTTATTTTAGTTATCAATGCCGTGTCTGCTTTTAACAAAACAAACACAGCATACCTAAAACCTGGTTACTTGCCAAAATTAGCAAGCAACTTCAATCTAAGCAACACAACAAAGCTTGGCAACCCAGCAACCCCAAATCCAGACAAAGTGTGTAATAGACACGCGGGTCCACTGTGGCCAATTCATGCTTTGCCTCTCCAAAACCTGAAAGGTAGTTGTAGCAATCTGCAGTAACAGCAGAGGGAGATATTTTATATCAAGCCAACATGAAAATAATCACCAGAAAGCGTTTAGACAAACATTAATAACATATTAACATGTATATAGATATTAGTTTAAACGACTCTAAAGATTAAGGGCTACATTAAGGGAAAGTACTTGATACGTCTTTTGCTCACTAACTAAATACATTATCTCCCCCAACTGGTAATGCAATGTCTGCATGTAGTAATGCAACTTCTGCCAACGTGTCAATTTCATGCTTTGGAAAGGCAAAGCGTGAAATGGACACGACTGTTTCACACTTTGGCATGATACTGGGTTGAACCCTTTCATCAAACACAGCCCAGAGTGGAAACAACTTTTCCTTCCTCATTCTGGTTCATGATGCAGAACCGCAGCCACCAAACAAACAAGCGAAAAGCTGTGGTTTCAGGTGCAGTGACGGGAAGAGACACTAAAGCAAAAGCAAAATTAAAACACAGCGTTGCGATGCTGCTAGAAACACAACAAAAAAAGGAGGAAATTCTCTTCCAAGGTTGCTATCCTGTATAAATGTGATAATGCTGTCTAACACCTGAGAGCATCATCTTTAATCACCCACTAAACTCCCACCTGTCCAACAAGCACATTCGAGAACCAACTGAGCTAACTAATGGATAGCGCAAGCATGCTCATTTGTTATTTTATTATTAATAAAAAAAATAAAATTAAATCCCTCATTTGTTTGGGTTTAATCCCACGAACAAAAGCTGCCAAGCCTACTTGAACTTACAACCTACTCTCGCACGACACGCCTTGTAGCAAAACAAACTAAACTTTCTGAAAAGCGAGTCTCCAAGTTTTATATCCAACAAAACCAATATCTGAGTTACTCACCTATAAATGATATTGCCTCTGGAAAGAACTGGGACAGGTTCTGACTCCAGTGGTCCGAAATGGGGATCTGTTTGTACCTGAAGTGTCCATCATGCTCAAACATGTTGGGGAGATTGGGTGTGACATTCAAGATGTACTTGATGTTGTACTGGCCCAGCACATCTAGGTTAGTGGAGTCTTTGGCACAGCCCAGATAAAGGTAGGGTAGGATTTGGACAGGGAAGGCAGGCTGATTACTTGGAATGGGGCTCTCCTCGGACTCTGTGGCACTGGTAGGCTCGCGATCAGACTCCCCATCGGAACAATCGGAGCTGATTCTGAGATTTCCGAAGCCCAGAACAGACACTGGCGGTGAGGAGCTGGGACAGGAGCTGTCCAAGAGGGTCTCACAGTGCTCTGGGTACTCCGTGTGGAACTTTACAAACCCACCTGGACAAGAGCCAAAGACACAAACAAGTCACATATACACATTTAAAGCATTTTTTTTCTTCTTGAAGTGCCATCTTATATAAAAGTGTATTTAAACCACATATCATTGGAAAATCCCTGCTGGGTGCTGAGACTGGCAATACTGTAAAGACCCCCCAAAGAGGCCATTCATGAAATGCATGCCTGTTCCTGCTAGAGCAAAACATGGCGCAGCCATTTTGGAATTTTAATTGAGAATCTCAGTAGTGACACACAAACTTCTGAACAAGCTTCAAACCGCAAACACACAGCGCAGGATGAACATCTGCGCAGGACTAACATTTACGTTTGTATAGCGCAATAAACATTTACAGTTTCGTTTTAAACCCCAGAAGCTAAAAAAGGAAACCTCACAGTAAAAAAAAAACAAACCTCACAGTGTCCTAACTTCTGCTCCACCGAGGAAAAAAAATAATTTCTTTGCCTTTACTTCTTATAATAAAGTTTTGCTGCTGTTGGGCCAAATCTTACTTTACAAATTTACCTTAAAGGGAACTTATGCGCCGTGAGGCATTTTTTTTTTATCCTTATGAACTCAATTACAAGTACAGAACATTTGCATACACAGTTCTCTGTTTGTTGTTTGCTTATTTTAACGGCAAAACTATTTACCTTCCAGATAATACGCTGTACAGCCGTCTTCCCACAGTTTCTGAAGAAGCAGACCCAGAACCGACGTCGGAGTCCCGCTGTCCTGCCAGTCCACGGAGCACTCATCGTACAGGAGGACCGTGTCCGTCTTGCACCGTCTCATGAACTTCTCCTTATCCTCGTGGTTGGGAATGATAGCCCGGATAGGTATGTTTCCCTTTCTGAACCTCCGGAGCATCAGCCCCGGAATGGCCAGGTTTATTGCGGTCTCTATATGGGATGATTCATAAAGCTCATGTGAACGGCAGTCCAGCAGGAGGAGAGAAGTGCCCCCGGACTCTAACTCGAGTTGCAGCCATTCCACGCTTTTACTCGGCGTCACATTAGACATATCGGAGTCAATAGCATACTACTTGCAAGTGCAAACACAAACTACATAGTCCACCGATCGACGAAAAAAACAAACAAAAAAACAAAAGAAAAGAAGAGAAAAAAAAGCCCTACATATCACCCGAAAAAAAAAGACGTTAAATGTTGCCCCGCCAGTTCGTGGTGCTTCTGCTTGAGCGAAGAGATTTCCCCTTTTTCCTCTTCTCTATTTCCATCAGTCAGTGAGTCTGGTCTGCCCCCAACAAAGCAAAGACTCAGTGGAGACCTATTTGCACTTTAATTTACGAGACACACGTTTAAATGTGGACGCTTTGTGGCCAATAGTCTCTTCATCAACTTCAACTGCTCCACATCGTATCCGGGGCATCCATGCGCATTCTCTTCTTACCATTCCGATGCATGCATGGGAGGTTTTTTTTTTTTTTTTTTAGTTGACAGTAGAGCAACTCAAGAGGGAGGAGTTTTATCCTTACGATTTAAAGTCATAGCGGAAATATAACAAAGTTTGTTATGACCAAGTCTCAATGAAACCACTTTTTGTCAATCGCCGTATCATGAGCGAAACATTTCTTTGCGATTTTGTAACATTATAGCGAGTTTTTATTTATAGGGGAGCTGTTGGCACTCGGTATCAGGAAAGTGGTCCTTACATTTTAGTAACACTGGGCGATTTTTATTATTTTCTAAAGTATATTTCCCGCACCCTTTGAGAACAACATGTAGGTTAGTATAACAGACATATTTGCACATTTGTACCTTGAGGTGTAACTTATCCTTTGAGATGCTTAGAACTGAGGTGGAACTGCATTGGTCCATATAATAATGCATTATTATTGTAGCATTATCCCTTGGTCACAGCCACGTTATCCTGACCTGTGTGGAATTTTCTGTGGGACCTTCATGATACCCTTTTCAAACCGAAATCCAATGATATACTGCACTGTAGCTGTCACTATGCAGTCCAGTCCAGTTTATTACATAGACTGTAGTGTGTGGTGCAGTATTTAAGATTAAAATCACACCCTTCAGGAGGTAAAAAACTAAAATGGGATTCATTCAGACACTTTTAGCTGGCGATTCATGCAGTTATTTGTGTTATCTTTCATGATGATAATATTCATTATCAGATTGGACACACCCCTGAAGGTGGAAATAGAAAAAAATTCACATCTCTTCCCTTTAAACTAATTTCCTTAAATTTAAATATCATGGGAACTGCTAAGTGTGCTGTTGTGCTTTACTAAAAAGCACAACAGCACAGCCCTCCAAGATATTGCCATAGTACATCACTGGTGTATAATAATGCAGGCGGATTGGGAGAAATAAGAGAAGGGAAAGGAGAGAGGGAGAGGGTGATGCATGCAGTGGGAACCCAGCCATGCAGCTCATCTGTCTGCACACGTGAGTGGGGGACACACAGATGTGCAGGACATTGAGATTAACACAGTATGAGAAATGGAGCTAAATACACTCACATTCACACACAAACGCTCGCAGCCACAAACTGGTCAGACACTCTGCAGCACGCATCGTATCACTGCCACTCTACACCTTACTGCCGTTTCAGCACCTGCAGCCAGCAGCAAACTTCCTCATCCTTTCAAGGGGTCTGAAAACCAACGCACACACAGACACACACACACACTGCCTGTGGGCCTTCATGCCAGCATGATTTCTGCTCCAGTTCAGCTATCTTACAGGAAGTGTAGAAAAGTTGGACCTCCCCTAAAACTTTCCAATAAGGAACTGAACAGGCCGTATCTACAAAGGACAGCGATGGGAAGGGAAGTAATGTGTGATAATGAGGTCAAACAATGCACAAGACCCCGAATGCCAAATTATAGCCTCTGTATCATAGGTCTCGTGTGATAATATCTATGCATAATGTAATAAATCAAACTCTACTAAGTCAACTCAATGCATAACAAGAACATTCACTTAAATAAAACCAAATATGGGTGTGCTCTGAGCTAGCAAGACTTGCATCATATTGGTGGTCTACTCCACTTCCACCAACACGGTTACATAACGGGCTCTAAACGTGAGCTCATGGTAATTCTCCCAGAGCAAAGAGGGGAAACGTCTCTGCTGCAGAATCCCACGTCTTTCATGTCAAGTGCTGCTTCAAGGGCTTCCACGCAAACACGGTGGATACACAAGCACCCTCCTGTAATGTCCGGATGCTCAGTTAGATGAATTAAGAAATGAGCAATAAAGCAAGCACTTCCTCTTCATTGATTCTGTCTTTGCGTTGGAGTATGTTAATCTAATCATGGTGATCACGGCCTACAGCATAGAGCACCACTATCATGTAAGAAAAAAAATACTGATAATACTGCTGTTACAGTTATAGCAGATTTAAGTCAGTAGTTTATTTAATTGAAATTAGTATCTGAAATCTCTGATTTACAGTTGTGCCATGCTGTGAGCTGTGTAGAAGTGTGTTTGTCGGATTTTAATACAACCAATGTGATCTCACGTGTTATCTAGATGGGAAACACAATATCCTGTTTTCTGCTGATACCCTCTAGTGGTTCATTACAAAAGCTGCTGCACCAGTTATGAGTCATCTGCAAAGGGAGGTGGTGTCTGATGTCACTGCCTCACAGCTGCAAAGAGGAGGCCCAGTGTGCCTCCATGTGGTGAAGCCATGAATGTCACAAAGGGCATTTCATGAATGAAAAACCAGATGACCACAAATCTGCCTGTAAGATCATTTTGCATGCAGAAGACTACTACATTGTACATCTGTATCTGTCGTTTCATATGTTTCCCATTAAAAATGAAAACAGCAGTAAAAAAAAAACCCAAACTATTTTGCTTATGCTATTTATTTTATTCCCTAATCTGTAAAACTGAATTTTGCCTTAGTTGCAACAGATATATCTCTGTCAGGAGTAAAGCATGTAATAAAATTCCTCATATATCAGTACAGCACATATGCACCACAGATACCCTAACTGTCATATAAATGTATGAAAATAAAACTGGATGAGCCCACAAAGACATAAAACAAGATCTGATCGGAGATCATTGTGGGCTGCTGGATAACTGTGTATCAGAGTGCAGGATATTTCATACCATGGGGTTGATATATGTAACAAACCCAGCACCAGCACACAGCAACCTTACTTACTGGAATAAATGAAAAATGAAAATGTGAGCCTTTGGAAATATGGAACAATACAGAAGACCATTAGTAACCTACTGAATTTGAGCCGAAACAGAAGGTCAGCCACAGTAAAAGAAGATGTGTTAGAAAGCATAGTGGCCACCTTGGATAAAAAAGTCACACCATGCACACTTTGCGTTGTAAATTGACATGGCCATGGACTACACTGCCTGCATAGAGCTGAATCTGATGTGCACAATGTATGCATGAGTGAAAACAGTAGATGGAACTAGGGGTAAAGGTTTCTACACTCCAAGAATGACAGAAGATTTGAAAACTATGGCCCGGTCATGATTGGATTCACAGTTCTAGACTGAAGTGAAAGGTAGAGTAACAAAACTCTTCCAACAGACAGCAGCTGAAAAGATTCATCTGAGAAGAACGCAAGAACATCTGTCCACATATTTGTCCACTGCTGTCATCCTTTTCCCAGACTACTCAAATATATTATTAAAAAGAAATACAATTAAAGATATTAGAAAATCAAAGAATGAAATATGAAATCCAGTAGACTAGGAACACAGATCATTTATTTAAATATATGTGTACATACTAACCTCTGTGATGGAAACTATGTTCAGTATTTAAGTTTGAGTTCAATACCTCTTTGAAAAAAACCTACATTTTGCACATATATGTAACAGCAAATTCATGTAAAAGCTGTAGTTTTTAAATAACATAAAAGAGTTCATTGATGCTTTAACCACACATGTTTATTTAAAATAAAAAACACAGCTTTAATATCATGAGAATTCGGTGCTTTTGGTGATGTCAGGCAACTGCTGATCTCATGGGACTGAGGCCTGTGAAGACAGACTTCTCTCTCACACTCATCTTTCAAAGCGAAGAAGTTGCTGGCAGAAGTTGCACTCTGCTAAGGAGGGCGACCTCAGGTCCAAACCCACTTCCTTTCACGTTTCACCAGCCGATCTGTGAAGACAAAGCAACACAACAGCTGCAGTGATGACTCTGCTGACAATTACAGATGTTAGATAACCTTAACAGCTTAAATACTGACCAAATAATCCTATCATAAGTGAGGTTTCACTATCTGATGAAGCTATAAAGTAATACCTTTCATCATCTTTGTTACTTAATCGCCAGGCAGATTATTGAGCATAAAAGTCAACTTTTCTGCATTTTACACTTCAATATGATAAAGAGAACTCAACAAAAACAGGATTAAACTGACACACTAACAAAGTAGTGCATCATCTGGGGAGTGTGGTCTGTTGTGGGGGCAATGCGCAGCAGCTCCTCTCCTTTACCCACGGCGGGGTAGTCAATCGCCTGAACGTTGATGTTGTGACAAGACGTCATAGTGTCACAGACCACAGTGTTCTTCTCTGCATTTCCCACAGTCTTAGTCTCAAATTGAATTTTGACTGTAAGACGGAACTCATTCTATAAGAGAAATTTACAGAATCTCTCAGAATCAAATATCATATAAGTAAAAAAAAATCAAAAGTGAGTCCAACTTTGTACTAGCAAAGTGGGCCTAATTAAGTGTTTAATGAGATACAGTTAAAAAAATATCCAGACATCAAATGCCTGTTTCAGAACCAACTGTCCTGTCAGCTAAAGATTCCATGGGCAATATAATAATGTGCATAAGTAATAAAAAAACAGGAAAGCCAGAAATCAGCATCTGTCGAGTCCAACTTGGTACTAGCAAACTTTTCAGGATCTTAATGTATTCCCCTGCCAACAGCATGGGGGGCAGAGACGCAGTAGAGAAGAAACCTGCAGCATAGCAGGGCACTGTGTCCACCAGGGGCTGCTGCTGGAAATATAGCCCCCAAAACAGCTGATTGCCTTAGCTGGAAATTAAATCCTCTATAAAACCTATGCAGCAGTTGTCAGAAAATGTTTGCTCTCACTGATGAGGCATCCACTTACAAAGTGTACCAGAGATGATATCCATTTTTTTCATGACTTTATCTCTGTCTTCAATCCCTCCTCCTCTGGGGCCTTATAATCCTCTATCATGCAATTCATCCACAAATGTAATAGCACCAAACTTGTGGGCAACATTGCACATCCCTTCAAGTAGGCACACTGCTCCTGCAGAGAGCGCGGCATTGAAAATTAAAATATTTTTATTCATAAAAATCAACAGTTTGCATTTCTTTATTCATTGCTGACCCTGACGTGTATTAGATGTGTGATTTCATTGAATCCACTTACACAGAGAGCAATAGAAAATTCTAGAAATCCTGTACATTCTGACTTTCAACTAACAGCTTTAAAAAAATTAAAAACAATAGCTGAACATTTTAAAAGCCCAATTAAAGACTTTCACACTAAAAGGAGGACCACGTACTTACCATCCATTGAATGGACAGCCTCAAAGGCAATGATTTTTGAAGTGGAGGGGTCCGATTTCTCAAGTAGCTCTTGTAGGCGGTTGGCGTCATTGTGACGATATAAACTTTTTAGCCCCGCTGTTACTTAAACCCTGAATCACTGACGCATGGTTTCCGGCTTCCGAGTAAATTTCACAACCTCTCAGAATAAACAAAAGAAAGAAAAAAATCTCTCAAATACATTTCAATCAAAATAAGAAAATGTGTAACCGTTCAAAGACATTCAACTTTAGGTCACTCATTACATTAGTTTAAGCCAAAAATTGAAGTAGCTGGTAGCATCTTTGACAGGGTAAACTATGTAGAGTCATTGGCTACAAAGCAGAAAGTGAACAGCGGTGCTGCATCCTTCCCAGGCAGGTCAGGTAGTTCATAATGAAGATCCACATGGAAGTTGCTTGTTATTGAAATGTTTGGTGCTTCCCCTGCACTAGCACCATGCTTTTGTACAGCATATCTCCAGAACAGAAACAGAGAGAGTTTACTGTCCTGAACCCTGAATTATTTTTCTCCATCATATTTGGTCTAAACAAAAGTAACAAGAGCTACAGATGATCCGCGTGAATACTCACATGATAGCCTTGATGACTTTGGGGTGATGGCTCATGCCTAGGTAGTTGTTGCTGCACCACACAGGAACATCTCTCTTTGTGTGAAAAACGTTGAGTAGTTTTCTGCTATAGGAAACGAGGAGGCTCATCTTCTTAAAAACTCTATATGTGTGGTCTGTTTTTTTTAGGTTTTTTTTTTTGCTTTATATCTTCTTTTTAAAAAACTTTTCATACTGGAATGCAACAGCCGAAAAAGAATTGTGGAAGAAGGGTTTTAAACTTCAAATCAGTTTTATTACTTTTGAAAATAACTGCGCAATAGAAGAATCAGCTTACATCCAGGTAGCTTATCCTTCAGCAGGTGTGACACTGGAAGATAAGGGTTTTTCTGGCTCCACTGCATTGGCCTCGTATGCCCCGATAAGATCCACAACTGATAACTTCATGCTCATTTTTCTTATTCAAATGTGGCCCATTCAGCAGTCTTCAAATGCATGACATTCCTCGGGTATGCACTTGAACTGTCACTAAACTGTGCATACTCAAAACAATGACCTTTCACGGGTTACATAATTTGTTTTTTTGTGGTATAAGTATAGGTTATTTATGTGACTGTCTACCTGTGCGGTAACACTGAATCTCTTGAACATCCTCCTGCAGCTCCATTCTGGCCTCTCTTGCTAGCCTATTGTTTTTCTGCACCATCTCTGCAGCCAGAAAAGGGCATTTAGAGCTCACAGCCTGAACAGCTGGGGGAGTAAAGTGTCCTGTGGGCAACTTCAATTTACATTTCGGATCTGGAGTCAAAATTTTTATTACAATCAGATCACTGAACACACATGAAAGTTGAAGAGGGCACAGCTCTGGACAGAGGACTGGAGGCCATGTCAGTCATCACTGGGCACTTTTGTGCATAACTCACCAGTGATGACCTCCCACACAAGTGGAAGAAAACATTGGGCCCAAAATTTAAGAAAGGGCTATCAGCAGATTACTGCATCCATATGAGGGAGTCTAAAAGACGAGGCGAAAAAGAAATATTAAAACCCTTGGGGAAATGCAGGAGGGTAACCATGATATATATTATATATATATATACATTCCATAAAGTAAGAGAGTACAGCCTGCTCTTGGCTACTCAGACCAATACTATCAGATAATAAGTAAACACACATCGTGTATCACACCACTTAACCACTGACTTAACAAAAACAAGTACGTAATGGCACCTCTCTGAGACCAGAGAGCATGTTATGTGAAAAGCTGCGGTCAGCTGTCCTTGATAAATGGAAAAAGGAAGGCCTCTCAAGGACCACTTTTGCTAATGCAACAGTTTGGTCTTATCTAAGGCAGAGAAGAAAGCAGCTGTTCAGATGAATGCGGATAAATATCTGCAACAGTCTGAGTTTCCCACAAAACAGGGATGGTAGGGTCTTTCATATTGTAAGAGCCAAAAAGGCTCTAGGCTTTAGGCAAATGTTAAATTTGACTGAAGCTGAAAGTAGCTACTGATAAAAACTCCAGTTATCCCACCTTTCAGTTACTTTGATCTTACAAAAATCTGGTTTATCCTGTTGAATTAAAATGGTGTTCTATCAAAATCCAGCCGCTGACATTACAGGTTACGTAGCTGCAGTGTGAGTGTAGCAAAAGCAAAAGCACGCCCTCTAACAGTCACTCAGCGAGTGGAAGATGGTCCTGCAGCCCAATCACAGGACGTTACGTTCGCTGACGTTTTTTTTTTTTTAAGAACAAATAATAGCTAACCACAAAAAACTTGGAAAATAATAACGAAAAATAATGAAACAATGTAACATATTCAGCAGAGTTTAATATATTTTGCTATTTACATTTCTTAACGATAGTGCATATGCATAGTCGCAGCCATATTGGTGCGGGAAAGTCTTGTCTGCGCCTGCAAAGACAGGATTCCATGTGTTATTAAAGCAGTCATAATATTTTCATCTGTATTTTCATCTTTGGTTCGTTTAACAGAACACTTTGTAGCCACTATGAATGATACTTTGTCAAATTAAAAATATGTTCGTATCTTTATTTTTTGTTAATTGCTTTTTTTTTTATTATTTATTGGTCTAACATAAGACTATACTTGTTTTAGTAAAGTAGTATAGTATTTTGTTTAAATTTGTGGAAATACAGAGCTGAATACATACACACATGACTGTAACGAACACCAAATACCACATAAAATTTTAGGAAGTCTCGCGGTTCCACATTTCAAGCAAAATCGCCTCCTTGTTTGCACTGAAAGTAGATCAGGAGTTATAAAAATCACACACACGTCAGCAGAATTGCATCAGCAGCTGCGCATGTAAATATAAACAAATACATAGTGTACAAAATCTGGAGTATTACCATAACGGAAAATAATGTTTGCCACTTCATGAAACCTGCAACACTGTGCAGACTAGAAATATTATTTCTAATTGTCGAAATTAAAACACTGAGACGGTTAAATATTGTAAGATAAGTACCTACATGTTAAATGTTACCGTCTCTGGTCATTCAGTTTGAGCTGCTCAGAAACACCGCTGCAATATGGCGGCGACGAACACGCGTCTCATAAGGGTGTAGTGATTTGTACTGCCAGCAGGTGGGGCTATTGCCTTTGGCTTCAATTTACGTCTGTTAAACCAAACGCACTTTACTAGATTTTTGGGGATGAATACTTTTTGTGTGCCTTGAATTGCTGTCGTCCTTGAATTCTCACATTTTTCTTTTTTATATTTTCTTTTATTTTGTCATAACTCTAATCATTATGAGTTTATGCAAATATGATGCACTTCTATGTATCAATCTATCTAAATGTACACAAAGTTACTGTAAGACACAGACGTCACCAAATGCCGTGTATCTCTACTTGAGATACCCTGCCAGGTCTTTACGGCTGCTTGCTTCGGGGTCTTGCTGTATTCACTTTGTGTCTTCAATAACTGAAATGCATTGCCCTGTTAGGTTGAGATGAAGTGACTGACTTGGCCATTTAAGAATATCACACTTCTTTGGTAGCTTTTGGGTTTATTTTGTAGTAATCTTCGTATCATTATCTGTTTGCACTGTGAGGGTCTGTGTGATCAGCTTTGCAGCATTTGGCTGAATCTGAACAGAGTAAAGCTGTGAACAATTGAGAATTCATGCCACTACTCCTATCAGTGGTCACATCATCAATAAACACTGTAGGCCCAATTCTATCACCACCCATGCCACAAAACTGTGTCCACCACAGCAATCGTATGACATGGTATGCTTCAGATCTCTTCTAATCATTCGTAGTTGGTTTTTTTCCCAAACTGCAGTTTCTTTTAGTGTCTTTTTTTCCTTGTAAAATCTATTCTGGCCTTTTTTTGAGTGCAGCCAGTAGTTTGCACCTTGTTGTAAACCATTTTTATTTACATTCATGAAGGCCTCTCTCGTAGACATCAACAATGGCTCGGCTACATCCTCAATAGCGTCACTTGGCAAAATGCTGTGACGTGGTTTTTCTTAACTAAGCAAATGATTCGGGGTCATCCACTTTAGTTGTTTTCTGTGGCACTTTTGTTGTTGTGGAGTTTGCCAGTGCATTCATTTTTAATGCATCAGATTGGTCAGTCCTGCATTTTACTTGTATTTAACTTTATTGTGCTTTTTCAGTGTCATGATTGCCTCCTTCACATAGTAAGGTTCAAAGACATGTTGGTCTAAGTTCTAGTGAACAGCTACCAAATGAGAGTTCAACCCTTGGGAAAAAATCCAGACCTTTTATCTGCTTAACTTGCCAGTGGATAATGAAAACAAACAGGCCTTGCCTGGCTGTGAAATTGCTTGCCAGTTAATTTTCTAATTACCCTGAAAACAGGGGACTATGTATAAAAGATGGCTGTAATCCATAAACCGCTAATGCATTGCTGTTTTTGAACATCATGAATTAAAGTCTGCACTTAAATCACATCTTGATGGTTAAAAGTCACTGTATTGGTGTAGAGGGAGAGTTACAAAAATAACTGTTATTGACCACTTACAGAGCTAACTACCCGTTACTACCTCTCAGCAAGAAATCATATCACACACACACACACACACACACACACACAAAAAAAAAAGTACTGTGTCTGTGATACTGATTGACCAAAGTCAAGCAGAGAACTGCAAGTATATTTACATCTTCTTTCTCTGGTGAAGCTCATGACAGGTTTTGAATTTTAATGCACACCATCTACAACAGCTGGAAAGCAGATTATAGGGCAGCAGCATGACTTGATTTGCTGTGCCTTTGTGAATGAACATCCTCAGATACTGTGCTGCAATTACAAACCACCAAATTGTTTTGAGCACACTTGTGGTTTTTGCATCAGAAGCCAAAGACGTCAGTGGCTATGACGTCCGCAAAGCCTTGCTGGAGGAGGGGGAAAAAAGAAAAAGAAAAGAAAAAAAAAAAAATCTACTGTACAACAGTGTGGTTTCACTTTGGAAGTACACACAAACATCTTGGGAATATCAGCAATGCTAATGAAGACAAAGTGGAAACACTCATCAGTGGGATCATGGAGGTTTTAATTACACTTCTAAAACAACTGCATCCAATATACACAAAGAAAGGTGAATAAATATCCAAACACTACAAACTAACAAACTGAAGTTAATACTTTAATTTGTCTGACAATTTCCGTCTAATACCACTCTTCAGGCTTCAAAGCAACTTTAGCTGTTCACTTACTCATCCACTAAGTGGCAGCATTGAGCTCATATCCAGCCTCCATAGCGCAGCTTGTTGGGCAGGTAGATTTGTGTGAGGAAGTCAGGAGCTATAGCTGTCAAAGACTGTATTTCAGCCTTTACTTTATTTTGCTGCATCAGTTTCATCTACAAAAACAGCAACACACAATTTTAGTGGGATCAGACAGGAAGCTGTGCAAACAGACAAATCATAGATGCATAACAGACACTCAGCAATGGAAAATAGCTGTTATAAACTTCCAGGAAGCTAACAGTCCTCTCACAAACATTCCTCTACTGTGCGGCACAAGATCAAAATGTTCAGTGTTCAGGTTTGCTCTGTGATTATGGAGAAAATTCAAGACCTGACCTTTTTTTTCTTTTTTCTTTTTTTTTTTTTAAATTAACAAGTTATATTCATTCATCCATCCAATCAACTTTTTTTCTTATTGCTACAACAGAACTGCCAAAAAACATCTTACAGGGATGGATGAGTGTACTGAGGGAGACAAGAGGCAAAGCTTTGAGTTTTGTGGTCAAAGTGGGACAATTTTGTTTGACCAGATCCGGATTCTCGCTCACCAAATTCCGTTTTGCCCTGTCAAAGTTAATCTTTGGTAAGTTGGCTTTCCAAGGTTGAGTTCCACTTAAATTTGCTAGTGTATTATATATACCCTGTTGAAACAGAGGCTCACGGTGTTATAAGTTGGAAGCTGTAGGATCCTAAGGCCATGGGCACTGATCTGAACACTTGGGAAGCTGTAGCATCACAACAATCAGCTTACAGAAAGTTCAGCTCATAAAGGCATCCAAATGTGTGCAAAGAATTTCAGGAGAAAGATCTCAACAGTTGGAGAGACCAGCGTCAGACTACGCTTGCGTTCACAGTGAGAAAGACGGCCACTCCCGTATCGGCCTGTCCAGTCCCAGGACCGCCACAAAGAGCGCAGCTCCAAAGTCTCACAAGACACACAGCGATAACCAACCTGTATTGTACTCAACTGCTTCATATTTGTTATGTTTTTGTATTTATTTATTTTTTTGCTCATTTTGTTGTTGGATAAAATAATCATGCTGCCCACGTGCTCAGTGACCTTGTGGTTTCCCTTAAATGTTTGGGCTCAGTAACACGTGGAGCATCTTGTGGGAATTGTAAGGTGCCATTACGTAAATGCTCATTTGGATAAACAGCTTTCCCCCTCCCTTTCAGCTAATCAACATGTGGAATTCCTTAGCTGCAGAAATCAAACAGGAACCCGAAAGGGATAATTTAAAACTGAAGCAGTTTTTTAAAAGTAGATCAGTCCTGCAGTCACGAAGAATTGTCTGCTTCTTGTCTTACGGTGCTTTATTGTTCTAAAATTGATTACTTTTTAGTTTATTACACCTATTCCATCCAGAGTTTTGCGTTTCTTAATTTATGTATCACATTTTATACATTTTTTTTTTGTTAACTCTCACGCATATGTTGCTCAGTATTCTGTGTTTTAAACTCAGTTTTAGGGACGGGGATTGCAAATTCACTTAGGCTATAAATGCTGTGGTGTGTGGCATGGTTCATGTTACATTCTTTCAAATAAACAATAAGCAAACTAAACCCAGAGACTATAACTAACTGCACCAAAATGTTGTTCTAATTGGGAGAGGAAATGTTTCAGACTTTGGACTGCTTCAGCTTGCTTCTCCCACAAATTAGACCTCTCATTCCTCCAGATTCCTCCAGTCTGAAAATGAGATTTTGTAATATTCTTGATTTAATGACATTAATTCTTTATGTAGTACCATGAGCTTTTGGAAGCTTTTGTATATTTGGCTCTTGACAGGCACAAAAAAAACAAACAAAAAAAAACACAACAACCCAGAAAAAAATGGTTTCTTAAAGAGAATAAAAATGTATTGGACTTCACACAGGACAAATCGACCATATTAATCCATATCTAGATAGAAAAATCCTTCAAAGCTCAGAATCATACCTTTCAGATACCTTTCCTCCCTATCCCACAAATTTCTACATACAGTTTCATCTGTCCTCCTACATAAACTGCAGCACTTTCCATTCCTTTCACTCACCTCTTTCTCCCACTCTGGTTGGCTGGTTAAGTACGGCCTTTCAAGGAGGCTGCAGAGTTTGCTTTCATCTCTCTTGGTAAGTGGGATCAGAGCGTCCTTGGGAACCCGCAACCTAAAAAATAAAATTTAGATTTAAAAACATATGTAAGAGACTTCAGTTCATGGATGCTATCCCTGAAGAACGTTTCGTTCCCCGTTTTTAAACAGACTCCCAGGAGGAGGTTATGTGTAGGTTCAGCCAAGTAAAAAAAGAAAAAAGAAAAGAAAAACTGAATAGACTACAATTTAATGTATGTCAGAAATTTTCTTTTGGCCCAAATTTGTTCAAGGGGGTGTATACTTAAAACTCAATATGTTTTTGCAAAGAGCTCCATGAAGGGGGGGAAAAAAGTGATGGCAACAGCAACAGAAACCAAAACAAACAATCTAAACTTCCCCAGAATATAATCCCAATTAGAGGCAGGAGGAGGAAGTAGGAAGTAGCGAATGCTCAGTCCAAACCTCTGTAGGTCAGAGGGGAGGAGGCCTAGCCACATAACGCTGGGGACGGTCAGACTGTGGGCCTCAAACGACATTGCCTGCGGATAAACCGACGCACACACCCAGTCACATACGCACACATCAAATACATAGCATGCTTATACAGAAAACAAACACACAGATAATCAGTGCTGTACTCTCATACCACAGCGAAGCCCAACACATGTTTACAATGAAGTTAATGAAAACAAGAATGACTACAAAAGCATCACAAAGGTCAAAAGTGATGCGACTGTCACATGATCGCATAACAGTTTCACTTCACAGCGTGTCTGTTTAATTTTCTAACATGCACGACTGATTCTTTTTATGTAAAGAGCTGCATAATTATAACGTGCTAACAGAGAGACACTCAACAGGCTACACTGGATAATGCAGAGTACAGGAATAACCGGCATAGCAGGACTCACCACTGATCCATACTTGTAGATGCACATGATTTCAATGCCTGGGAAAATCAGAGGGAGGGATAGAGAGACGCTGCAATCACTGGCATACCAGAGCAATTATCCTCTGTGATGTGATCTTAGAACAAAGTAAAGCATTACATATGTGTCTCGCCACGCAGCAGCAAAAAAGCTTAGTGGTATGGAGGCCGATGGAAACCGAGCCAACTCCCCCTGGACGACATCACACCAACAGGAATAATAGCTAGACTAGGCACCATGACGCAGTGGACAGGTGCTAACTTTTGTTGGCTTAGCGAGACATGCAACCCAGCTGTGTGTGGATGTGAAATGCTGTTAAATGTGTGGAAAAATGCAAAGTATGCCTGACAGCTTAACTATTCGAGCAGATGAATTATACCATGAGGATCAGCATCCACGAGGGCAAAGATGGGGATGTGCAGCTCATCCCAAAGCCTTTTCACCATCAGCCTGCTGTTCACATCTGGCACACCTTTACCCTGATTCGCACAAACACAATGATTAAGTAAACAGATTACTAAGACTGCTCTTTCTGAAAGAAGACAACATTCAGATCAAAAGCAGACAGAAAAATACTGTGATAATGATGCAAGGGGAGAGCTTTGTGCAGAAGTCATCATCCAGCAGTCTCTGGAACGTCGCATCCTTCTCGATGATCATGACAAATTTTGCAGATGATACAATATCTGAAAAAGGTCAAGGACAACAGCTGCAATGATAGACTTACAATCATGGGACAAAACATGAAAGTAGCTTCTTAAACAGATTACAAAGCATACTTTTAATTCCACTGATGTTCGATGAAACTGAGACAGCCTGAAAGCAAAAAAAAAAGCAGAAAAAAAAGTTTTAAAATTGCACTATAATAGACACAGTAAATGCACCATTACATGGCATTTAATTTTAATAACTGAAGAAGAAATGGTAATGATATGCTGTAAAATGCAACAATGACACACAGACAAAAAAGTTTGAGTTTTCCCCCCTGCAAGGCAGTCTAAGTGCTTTGTACTGCTATGTGAATTTGCTGTTCATCTTTTTCTTGGAAGAAAACGGTTGTCGTTATGCTGTCTACAATGAAAATTAACCCTTTGGATCTACTGATAGGAATCACATACAGGTTATCTATATTATGGATTTATATTTAGAATTTATTTTAGATTAAATCTATTAATGTTAATCAATGCTAGACAGTGATGTGCAACACTGGGCTTCAGTAGATCAGCTGAAATGTGGGGCAATGGCTGCCTGTGCCTCTGTGATGCATAGTGGCTCTAGCCGCTCACGACCCTAGCATAATAGCAGCAGACAAAGTGTTGACTATCAGTCTGTGGTCCACGTGGCAGGCTTGAGTCATTACTCAATGAGATAATTTCCTGTAATGACTGGCTTTACATGCTATTACTGTTATAAAAAGTTTGAACCCAGTGAGCACGAGGTTGTAGAGATGGCTTTGCTAAATAAGCCAAATGTTTCTCACATTTCCACAGCTATAACGTCCAACTAAGCATAGTCTATTTCATGTCTGTCCATCGAGCAAGCAGGACTTCATCTTTGTCCTAGTTTAATGAAGGCTTTTAGCCGTATCAAACGTCTATGGCAACATTTCATCCTCAAAGGGCCAGACTTTCAAAAAAAAGTAAGGAAAAGGCTACTATGATTAAATTACATTTTTCTTTAACACAAGCTTTACTGTACTAAATTCTGTAATTACATTACTCTCAAAATTATATTATTGCCTACATTATAGAGGTTCTTCAATTATGTGCACAATGGGTGGATAGAAATTAAAACAATGATAGATCAATAAACATTTTTCCTGTGCACTGCAATCAGCTGACATCAGTTATTAAGCAGAGAGGAGAAAAACAAAATTAAAATACAGAGCAGAGAAGGACAGATATTTAGCCATCAGTAAAACAGTAAAAGTCTGTTTGCACGTACAGTATAAACTGAACGCCCTCTGTTGGAATCAACTTAAATAGCAGCTCAGATTTAGTACAGATTCATTAACATAATGCTGCCTTTTACTGACGTTTGAGGGGTTATTTAGATTTCACTTTTAGGGGCTGGTTCTGGACCCTGAGCTGTATTTTGACTATATTTGGTCTATGGTCAGATAATGTCAATATTTTAAAGACCCCTGGAGAAATTTCATGTATGGTGGTATTAACCTGTATAAATAAAAAAAGGACGCCTGGTTTCCGTAGCTCAGACTTGCAGTTACTTTCTTGGGGAGTTCAGTAAACCAAAAATCCAGCTATAAATGATGTACTGTTTCTTGGTGCAGTGTCATTTAAAAACAAAAACAAAACAAACACTAAATCAGCTGAAGAAGCATTAAAGTGGTGCTTACAGTTGAGCTGGAGTTGCAGTCAATCCTCGTGCCGTCCTCCTCCATATAACACAGGTCACCTGAGATCAATCCCTTGGATGTGGCCAACTAGCAACAAAGTTACAGATAAGTTACAGAATTTAACACAAGCTCATATTATCACACGCATACAAGGGACACGCTATTTCAAGCACTGGCCCCTGAATTCAACTTTAATTTGATTTCTCTTTGATCAAAAGAGCTGTTTGTTTTCCACAGGTGTTTCCTGGGACAAGAAGCAGAACAAAAATAAAATACCATCCTAAACTAACATACTTCATCTGTGGGAGCTGAACTAATATCCAAAGGAATTTTTCTACAAGTTTTCAATATCAGGGGTTTGTATTTTCTACCACACAATCATGTGAACCGCATCGCGCGCTAACATGGACATGCACACTCACCACATGTAGTGATCTGCGAGGAACCTTTAGCAAGCAGGAGATGTCATCTACGATGCTATCAACAGCTTTCTGTGAACCAAAGAGCTTTGTGTTGTTGTAATAGATGTCTCTGTGGAGACAAACACTGCTATGTGAAAAAAAAAAAATCTGAAATTCAAGCTTGCCTATGAAAATCAAGGGTGTCTATATGTTGGCTTTAGTAAAGTACGGATTAATTATAAAGAACCTTTTTGTAGCATATGAGTTGCTCTGGACAAGCCTGTAGATGACTGAGAGAATCTTGAGAATCTGGGCTTTGAAGAGAAACACAGATTTGGAAAAAAAAAAAAAAAAACAAATTAAACCTTAAACACTACATCAATATATCAGAGATTTAAATGACACATTCTGTATCCATGCCGTAAAACTGATCCCCAAAAGGCAACATGTTACGTCTCTGCCAATTTGTCACCTAAAACTAGCTCTGACTTTTACTGCCATTTGTGCAGTTTATGCATATGTTCACAATGAATAAAAATGAAATCCATATGCATCATACAACTGTGAAGTTTTTTTACTTTAAAAAACTTCAAAAACAGAGATGTTGCATAACAAGTAAAATGAGAAAAATATAACAGTTCATCTTCTCACCAAATTTAGTGACAGATGAAGGGCAGTCGCTCCTAATGGTGGTGACAGACTGTCTTGAACTCATCTGAAGCCCAATGGCACTGTCAAAGCTTCAGTGGGAAGCAATCAAAGAAAGATTTATGATTTCATGATGTAAACAAAGTAACAAAAGAGGCCATTAAAGCATCCGCACAGACTGTGTGTGCTACATTTACTGTAAGCTCCCACCTGCAAATTATCTAAAATTCCCCACACCCCGAGGGCTACCTGTAGCACTGTTCCATTTAAAATGGCTGAGCCAGAATGTGATTTAAGCTGTAGCAAGGTTTGATCTATTTGAGATCAGACAGTCCTCTTTGTTCTAAGCATAAGGTCTCCACATCCTAGTCACATTAAAGCCCCTTTACAAATGCTGTGCTTTTCAATTCCTTATCAGTCTGTCATCTTTTTAGCAGCAGGAAGTTCTTTTAGGTTTTCTCTGAATCAAAGCAGAAGATTTTGATTTCCACCACCTGGTTGCCCCCATGGTCAGCTTCAAAAACCCCATATAAAAATTCAAACAGAGCAAAAGTCTGCATTTATCTCTTTTAGGGAAATTAAATAACAATGAAATAATCTTGTGTGGCTTTACACACGATTCCTTTTGGCTTGTGCTATCTCCCAAAGGTCACCTGGCTTAAAATGAATGAGCGAATACATGTGTGGAGGGAAACTTGCCATGCTACAGCATGTTTAAATCAAAATACCTTACGTTGGCCCAGCTGGATCTGTTGGGCAGCGCCAGGACAGGGGCCTCAGCTTTGGACAGACTGGTGACTATTTCCAGGATTATGCTTTCAATTCGGTTTAAAATTTCCTGGCTGGACATAGAAATACTAAATGAAGTTATAATATCACAAGAAAACCTTTTCCAAACAGACAACCAATGCTACAATTAATGTCAAAGACCAATTGTAGTCTAGAACTGTGATTCTCTTTTATAATAATATGCAACCTGCAGAATTTAGGAAAATCAAAGAAACAGTTTCTGATTTAAATAAACACCTAAATTAGAAGCTACATCACACTGCTGATATAACACCATCAGGCAATGCTGTTCATTGTGAGTACCCATGGTACCCAGCTTTGAATCACTGTAATTTCTTACCAGATTATTCTAACTGTTACTTCAACCAGCTGTGTGTTTAATAATAAATCTTTAGAGGCTAAAAATTCAACTTTCCAAATTCATCATTATTACTGAATTTCACCTACAATGTGAAATGGATAAAATAAATGCATTTATAAATGGCTAACAAATTAGAGGATAAAGCAACTTAAATTGTCTTATAGAGCCCAATATATCAATGGGGTCAATATAATTACTAATATATCCAATTAATAAAATGTAAAAAGGAAAGAAGAGACAGGAGAAACACCCTTCAACCATATTATTTATGTTGATGTTACATATTTTGTTCACCAGAGGGCACTCAGCAACCTCCCTGTGGGCAAACACTTGTTTGGAAAGAAACAAACAATCACCAGCTGTGCTGAGAAATTTTTGTGACAATAGAACAAGATTAATTTTAAAACACACTATCATTATTTTAGTAAGGACTAATAATTAACTAGACATGACAACTGCTAGGAAAATCTGTTTGCTTTAAGTGGCTGAAAGAGAAAATAAATATATACTTTTTTAAAATCACCAAATACCTTATTGGTATTGGTGTTAAAAGTCCTCTAATGTCTTATGCAAACACCTTTTAAGTGCCTTGGCATAGATTCTATAAGTGAACCATCATCGCAAAGTCATTCCCTCATTTGGTATTATGATGATGGTGCTGGAAAGCACAATAAGCCAGATTGGTCTACAATTTCTAGCTCTTCCATTAAGTTGACATCTTGTGACTGCAAAGGCCACAGTCAAGTTTGAAATCATTTTCATATTCATCAAATCATTCACTGTCATTTTCAGGCTGTAAGAGATGACTCTTATCAAGATGGAAATGTTTCATCAGAGGATAAAGGTGATCCCAAAGGAGACTTTGGAGGCCTTTCGAGTACAGAGAACTTATTGTCTTGTTCAAGCAACTAGTGTGAGATAACTGGAACGTTGTGAGATGGTGTGTTATCCTGCTCGAATCAGCCATTACAAGATAGGGACACTGCAGTCATAAAGGGATGCACATGGTCAGCAAAAATACTCACTAAACATTGCTCAGTTGGTACTAACGGCCCTAAAATGTGCCAACAAGTTTTCTCCCACACTATTGCACAACCATCAGTCTCAACCACTGAAACAAGGCATGAGGAGCCTGTGCCAGTTATAGCCCCAGCTTCCTCTTCTTAGCTGACAAGAAGAGGTCTTCTGCTGCTCTTGCCCATCGGCTTCAAGGTTTTGACATTTGCATATACTGAGATCCTCTTCTGCACACTTTGGTAGTAACAAGTAGTTATCTGAATTATTACCTTCCTGTTGGTTCAAAGGAGTTCAAAGGCTCTGACTTCTGGCATTAACAAGGCATTTACCCAGAACTGCTGCTCACTGGATATTTACTTTTTTCAGCACCACTCTCTTTAATCTCTTTTATCTCAGACCTACAGACCAGCCTGTCTGACACCAACAACCATGCCACATTTAAAGTCACATAATGTTCTCTGCATATCCTGATGCTTGACCATGTCTCCATGCACCAAGTTGCTGTCATATCATTGGCCAACTACACACTTTCTTTAATTAGCAGTTGAACAGGTGCACCTAATAAAATGGCAACTCAGTGTATGATTTTTATCCTGCTAGTTCAACATATTTTGTGCACAAATTTTTCTAAAGACCACATTTTTAAATACTTCCCGGACACATAATTGTTTCTATAGTAAAGTGTTTCAGTAAAGTACATGATAAAATCAAATTAACTAACACTACCCATGATTGGCAGCCATTTTTACATGTGACTGATTACACTGGGATAATAACAGGGCATAATGACAGGCTATGGTGAATTGGTAAAGAACACAGCTAGCCAACTACGAAACACAATGTCGAGTAAACCCTAGATAAACTGCTCTTTGTGAAAATATACACATCGATATGAGTTTAAATATTAAATATAACCACAATACCAGTTACATTAAACCGCGTTGGGTCCTCAAAACATCCACACAGTCTCCGTGAATACTGTTATACTACACAGAGAATAAGCTAACCTAGCGTAACTGGCTATTAGCCGGTTGAAGCAGATCGCTGTGAACTTACTGGTTGATTTCTTTTTCAGCACGCTGCCAGTCTGTCATGACTCCCACGTTGTTCAACAGTTTTGCACGGAGCTGATCAATTTCAGAAAAAAAATGAGCCGCGCGGGATTCCATCACGTTACCTGTTACTAGATGTCATTTTATCTACCTGCATGAAATTCCCGCGTAAGGATGTTTTACGGAAATCTCGCGCGTTTTGTGTCGATCACGTAGTTCAGACCTGTAGTATTTGTTTTGAATAAATTAATTTTCAACAATTATTCTGCCCTAACAATTTCTAGATGGTATTCAAGCAAAACCGAGCTAGATACATTGCGAAAGTAATAACAAATAGTAATAGAAAAGTGATTAATAATAATAAACGTTTTTAAATTAATATGATTTTTGAAAGTAAAATAAAGAAAGAGGTGTCTCCTAACACTGTCACGCCGTTTTTAATGACCGATACTAAAAATTAAGCAAATAAATAAATAAATAAAAGTGGTGCTGCTTCAGACTTATGCGATTCTGATAAACAGGCAACACTTACATTCTCCAGACTTTTTTAAAAAAAAGGGTTTTTTTTAAAGTGGTGTTAAGCAATAGTTCTCTGGGCTTTCTGAAGGCCTTTCAAAGTTGTTCATTGGCAATGGCTGTTTTTTGTTAGGTCACTCAACAGTGACCTATGAATCATTCAAGCATAAAAACTCACTTATGTCAAGAGGTGGAACAGTGTTGTGCTGACACCTAACAGACATCTTGGCAAAGAGACAATTTTAAACTGTATTTTTAGACACTTTAGATACTTCACACATTGTGAAGTAAATACTTTTCAATTTCTTCAGTTAAATTTAGGGAAAATCCAAAAGACAACACGGTTTGAGAGACAGAAAGTACCATTTTTGAATGAACAAGGTGATTGCCAAAGAGCTATTAACTGAAAACATAGAATATCTCAGTACTGCGTGCATTGTGACCTTAAAAAATCTGAGGAAACTGGACAAGTGGTGGACAAAAGAAGTGGCAGATCTAAAAATGATCTAGAGCAGAGGAACGGCATATGAGAGCCATATTCTTAACAAATAGGAAAAAAACTAATGAATCCAATTTTTTTTTTTTTTTTCAAGATGGTTCAAATTATCATCAATATGTATGGAAGAGTTGAAGAGAGAGGTATCTGAAGCCATCTGCAAAACAAGGTGTTGGATATCCTGTCAAAACCGATGAAATTGTGAATGCAGAAAAGTGTTGTGAGATGTTAATCAACCATGCAATACGATCTGGAAATTGCATGACACACAAGAACTTTCTTTTTTCCACATGACAATGATCCCAAACACTGCCAATGCAGTAAAAGCATACCTGGATAGAAAAACACACAGTGGAACACTATGAGTCATGCATTGGCCTCCCCAGAGCCTGGACCTCATCATTTTTGAAGCAGTGTGGAAAAAAGGCATCATTTTGATAGAGAACAGAGCAAAAGGCAGCCAACAACCAAAAAGAGCTTCAAGAAGGTCCGTCAAGAAGCCAGAGAACTATTCCTGAATACTATAAATATCATAAGAAAGCTTGCCTAAGAAAGTTCAGGCTGTGTTGAAGAATAAAGGGGGTTATACCAAATGTTGACTTTCAGCTGGTTATAACTGCACAAACTCTGTTTTTGCTTTGTAAACTGTATCTCTGTATATGTTTGCACGTTTCAATTAATCCCTTCATCTATTTCCCATTTTCCTACCAAAACATAAAGGAATGAGGGGTGGCTCAAGTCTTTTGCACATCACTGCATAAGCTTAAAACTTATTCCTACCAGTCTTCCCGTTGAAGATAAAGGTCAGTGATCCAGTGTGTGTGGGCCAGTTAACACCTCGGTGGTGTAAATTAGGAGGCATATCCTGGTAATCTAGAAAAATCCGAAACAGCACCCTATGTGACATTCATAAGGCCGTGTCGCTGAGCTTGCTGCTTTTTGTCCAAAGGTGTGTCGTGTGTGTGTGTGCGGTTTCAGTAGGGTGGGTGCAAGTTTAATTGGTTGTGGTTAGCGTCTGTGAGAAGCCAAATATATATTGTTTCTGTTAGCCATGTGGAAGTGATTTTTAAATGTAATTTTGATGATGGCTGTGTGCGTAACGATAATGCTGGCCAACATGTGTTTTAAGGCTCTCTTAAATGGTACAAATGCTGCTCATTCTTTTGTTAGGAGCTCAGTTTACTATATCAGACAGTTATTGCCTAATTACAGCTGTTTTAAGCTACAAACATTAAAAAGACATTAAATAAATACGACACCCTGAGGAAATTGCACATTTTACTTCATAAACAACCTTTCAGAACCTGTTTCTGTCTCTTGGTTGCATTGTGCTGCAGTCATGTCGCTTCATTAAAGCAGAAAAATGTGCTTGGATTTTACAACTATTAGGTCATCAAGAGTCCCCACCTTTCGGAATTGCTGGCAGGCATGCTGCGTGTGTTTGGAGAGGCGCTGTGGTCTTTTTTTTCCACAGTGTGAAGGCCTGCTCAGAGCGTGTGGGAGCCAGGATCTAAAGAGAAGAGGTCCGTGCCCCTGACCTGACCCTGAATATTTTCTAATGTGCAGCTTTACCAATGGTCCCTCTTTCTCCTGAGTGACTTTGACAAGCTGCTTCCGTAGTAATGTCTCTTAATTTCTAAGTAATTGCTATCTCTTAGTGATGAGGAACAACCCCTCACCCAAGCTGAAAAAATGTTAATATGTGGAAGACCACAGGTTGCCGGGGTCCTTTTTCTTCTGTTCCAGAAAGCCCGAGACCCCTGCTGTTCCTTTGGCCCAAGAGAGATTTGTGTCGAGTGTGAGGCCCTAACCTGAGGAGACAGAGTGCAACGAGTCATGTGCTTGTCTCGGGATGAGTGTTTGTGCTGGGCAGGAGGGGGAACATGGGGGAAGTAAGGGGCTGCAGGGTCAGAGGAAAGAAAGGGGGGGGCACCCGCTGCAGGTGAGGGGGATTAGCTGCAGCTAGAGGCCCAAAGAAACTAAATACAGATCTGTCAACCTAATCCTCACAAATAGAAAACAGAACCACCCTCCCTTCACAATCCACATTCAGCTCATCCACCTCTTGCTCTTCTACCCCCCACTACACGCCAACCCTCCCACCTCCCCTCCACTTACTACCTCAGGCTCTGCTGCTCCTCTGTTTCTCATCAGTTTTTGGCCAGTCTGTGCTGCCTGCTCTCTAATGGCTCCTCAGACCAGCATCCCCTAAAGAGGGGCTGACTGATCACCCAGGGTCCTCTCTGATTGACAGACCAACATAGCCTTATGGAGTGATGAAAGCAAGAGTCAAAGGGGCAAGGCCTCTCGCTACACAGACAGGAATCTTAATGGGACCTCTGTCGAGAGTTGCTGAAACTGGGTGGACATTTATCAGGCCCACACACCTCAGTAATGGATGCCGATAAGTGTGTGGCTGGGTGAGGAAACCAGTGTCAAGCCTGGACTCTGTGCTGATGACACAAGTGACAGGGCGCCTGAGTGATAACATCCTATAAAGGATAAGCTCTACTAAGCTGGGTGTTATAGAAGGCTTAACTAAAACGGTATCTCTGATTGTCAGCAACACCAACTATAACTGATGGGTCTGGCTGGACTGCTGAGAGCTATAAATCAGGTTCAAGCTGCTCTGGTGATCCCAAGTGTGATATCAGCTTGCAGACAAACATGGGGTGGCAGGACATACCAGGTTGAAAGAAAGCAGTGAGTGATGGAGAGGAGAGCTGCAAGGTGCACTATTTCAAATAAGATAATCACATATTCCTCATTCGAAAATATCTGCAGATCATTTGGACGTGTCACAGTGTCATGAAGCTCATATATACCAAATTAAATTAAAGAACGACATAAGGGTTGGGTTGCAATTGCCAGTTCCAAATTATATGTAACCTATTTGTTATTGCTCAAGTCTAATAAAAGTCCTCTTGAATTTTTATCGCCGCCCTTTTTCATGATTATTGTACCTGGCAAAACATTACATTTAGTTGTTAAACATTGAGTTTTGGTTCTTTGGTTGTTGAGCTTTACAATGTGAACTAGTTTGAAGCTGTTTCATATACCCACCCCCCTCTTTTCTTCTGCCTGTCTCACAGCTGTGTCTCATATGTTCATGAGGCCCCTGGAAGTGTGAGACACCAGAAGGGGAACATTTGCAATAGCTCTGCTCCACCTGGTTAGGCTGTTTTAACAGGCCGTCGGTTTGTGCAGCGCACACAGTGGGGTTACGCCAAAAACATAGACGAAGGAGGACAGGACCAGCAGACGAGGGAGGCGGCATGAGCAAAAAATGTGCCTCCGCCGTCTTGTGTCCTGGCACCCCGGCCCTACACTTCTTTATTTGAAGGTCAGTTTACCTTGAAAAAAAGTTTTACTGTATCGTCTGTTGGTCTACTCGGTCAGACCCCGCCCCGCCCCTCTTCCACCAAACCTCATCCGCCTCCCTGCATGCACAGGTCTTCAAAGGACTACTGCCTGCTGCTCTCTGAGGCAACACATGAAATAAATATTAATCTGACCTCTGACCGCATGCTTTGAGCTCCTAAGCAGAGTTAAACAGAAGGAGCATCAACTCTTGTCATAGCTAAAAAGAAGTAAAAAGAAAGAAGCAAAATATTTTGAAGTGTTACCTGGGTGTGAAAGCATTTCCAGGTATATTACGCTGCACCGCTGTGTGGTCTTCTTTGGAGCTTTGCATCATGCTCCAACCTGTTGGAGTGTAGTGGGGAGGTGTTTATTTGCTCAGATCCCCTAAGATCATAGTGGAAAGAGCGCATGTGTGTGTGCAGTCAAAATGCTCCAGGCCAAATGCTGGGTTTTAAAAGAAAAGACCTTTTGAGTTTACCATTATGAGCTCTAATAGAATAGCCCTTGTCATCATGGCTGCACAGCTGTTCAACTCAGCAGAGTTTTCTTCCTGAAAAGACTTACTCAGGTACACTGCATGTCTACGTGTCTACTTTTTTCAGCAGCTAAGCAGAAATGTTCCATGTATGTTTTATTTTATTCATTTATTTCTTAACATTTTCTTTTACAGGCCCAAACAGAGTGTCTCACAATTTGTCTGGCTTGTGTATTTTAGCCAAAATATTCAATTTAGTGGGACACACTTGAGACAAGTTGTGGCTATTCTTTTGGAAGTTTGTATGTGTGTGTGTATGTGTGTGTGCATTACTGACAGGATATTCAAACACTGTTTGTTCTACTTTTCTACTAGTCCCCCTTGTCAAAGGCCCCTTAGTGCAGCTTACCCTGCCTGGCCTCTGCCTGTGCCCAATGTTTACTGGGACTGTCACCAGACTCATGGAGGCCGAAACAAAGGGGGGTCTGTTCTTATTGTCCCGTCCAGGATTGTCAGCCCTTCTCTGGGCACAAACTGAACTGAGGGCTGGGGGCTGTTTGAAGAGCACTGGGGGCATCTGACCTCACCAGACTTACAGAAAGGGCATGAGAATGAGACAATGAGAAAGTCAAAAGAAAGTGAGAAACAGAGGAAGATGTATAGCTATAACCCAGGACCTTTCAAGTCCTCTGTCGGAAACTGCTGTTATGTAAACACCTGCAGCCATTAGCTGATTCTATCTGAGGCACCGGATAGAAATGTTTATATGTTACATACTACTGAAAGGCGAGTTAAAAGCAAATAGAGTATTAGATATACAAAATGAGTAGTGGCAGGCTATGTAAGCTTTAATGCTTTAAGCCATGTTGAATTGTCATTGGAAAAAAGAGGAGTGGAACGCCTTTGAAGACAAGAACAACCACATTAAATGGGCAGGAAGGTGAGCTAAGACCCCAAGACATGCTCTACCTCCTTTCCTCCCTTTCCTCTGTTTGCAATCATAGCTTAAGCTGTCTGGCAGCCTCTCTTGCTGTGCCATTGAAGTCTAATTTTATTGTCATAAAAATCACCTGGCAAGCTGTAGCCTGAAGACCCTTTGAAACTCCCCTCTCTGTGCAGTGAGTACTCTCTAGATAAAGCAGTCATTCTTGGGCCATCTGAAGTCCCTCCGCCTGTGTCAGTGAGAGCAAAGCGCACATGAGGGTCAGGAGCGTTCTATTAAAGTGTGGTGTTTAAGAGGTGCTGGTGCCAGGGGGGCAGATGGAGGAATGAAGCAGCTGCCGAACATCTGCACCCCTCCTTTGCAGTCTGAGCCCTGTGCACTGCTGCTTTTGTCACAAACTTCCTGCTCTAGCTCTGGGGATGGAAAACTAGGATATCTTCAGAAATGCAGCGTGAAATGGCAGTTGTGGGGCTGCAGTACAGCCTCTTTGACATCAAAAGATAACAGGCTTTAGAGTCTCAGAGCCACATGACCCAAGGCATTCAGAGAGTGCACCTGCGGATCAGCCAATTAACTATTGTAATGGCAGGACTGCAACTACATGTTGCGACCTCTCCTACAGTACTGAAGTATTCACTTGCAAAGTCAAATAAGAACTCTCTGATATGAAATCAGCCTTCCATATGTACACTCACCATGAACGGTCTGTTGTGGCTGTCTTAACATCACTCATTAGCGAATTATCACGAGCCTACAGTTACTAGGAAATGTGGAAAGCATTGACGAAATGTGGTGTATAATAAACTGAAGCGTCATAATACAAATCCAGTCCTAATCCTTTTCTTATTTGCACATGTAGCCTCAAGGCGTTCTCCTACTGGCAACAAAGCCAGGCTAGCTCTGCTCAATAAGGCAACCACAACATTCTCTCTCTCTCTCTCTCTCTCTCTCTCTACTCCTCTTTGCAAACAGCGCCTCCTCAAAACTTGTTCTCGTCTCTCCTAGTGAAACCTGTCTGCTTGCAGCCTCCTCTCTGCAGTTGCAGGCTGCACTACAGCTGGTAGAGCTTGACCACAGGTTGCGCATGAGGACCGAGGTCCACGCGTCCAGGAAAGCAGTCAATAAAAGGACTTTGAAGTGAAGTTGATGTTTCACTCGGCAGCACTTCCCTCAACATGAGGGACCGTAACTGATTTTGGATATTAAACACAGAGTGCCTGCTGCTAAAAGTTTACTAACCATTTTTTTTTTTTTTTTTTTTTAGAGTTTCGGTGATCCGAATTGGGCGCAATTACGCACTGCGAGCATTATGGCACAGATTTTGGATAAGCGTGCTCCCGTTTTGCTCTTGGTTTGGAGCTACTGCGTCCTGGCAAACACTGCCTTTACGAACTTTACGTTGGACAACGAGTTTCACTCCAGTTTCATCCACCGTCGGCTGAAGAGCCAGGAGCGCAGAGAGATGCAGCGGGAGATCCTGTCGATCTTGGGACTGCCGCACCGGCCGCGACCCCACCTCCATGGAAAACACAATGCTGCCCCGATGTTCATGCTGGACTTGTACAACGCCATGTCTACAGACGGAGACGAGGACAGATACTCCTACCCTTACAAACCCGTCTTCACCACACAGGGTCCACCGATAGCCAGCCTGCAAGACAACAACTTCTTAAACGATGCAGACATGGTCATGAGCTTTGTGAATTTAGGTAGGCACTTTATTTTCTTAAGTCTCCCATCAAATTCAGTTTTATATAAATCCCCTCCCAGAAAAACAAGACCGTAGAGAATAATAAACACGTTGAAATATTATCAATGTAATCGTTGTTATGCGCGTCATAATAACCCAGGTCTTTTATTTGATTAATAAAATGTAGTACTATTATATGACTGTCTTTATCTATTAATTATCAAACACATAGCAAGGACTTTGAAAAAAAAAAGCTTTTTTAAGGACAGATATCTTTGGCTTGACGATTATAAGTGTTGAGAAGTTTCATATGTTAATTCGCGTCGGGGTTCTTTTTTTTTTTTAACAAGGAGATTTAGTACTTTTAATATTGCACTCTGCTTGATACATCTTACACATTGTTTTGGGGACAAATCAGGCTTTTAGTCATATGATATGTAAGTGTCAAAGGTGGAAGAGCAGAATGACTGTGGTGGTATTTTATATTCTCACAGCGCTTCACGTAAAGAAACAGCACAAGTATTTTTCTGATGGTACACCTGTGTCCACACAAAGGAGACCAGCACAATAACCACGTTTACATACTGCAGTTATCTAACTAATACCAGGAGTGGCACATTCCAGTGTCCTTCTCTGTTAAACAGCTGTGCAACCAGCTAATGTTCAGGTGCTGTTCTGTGGATGATGGACCAGACAGCAGCTAACTTGTCAGCCATGTGTTATCTAAAGAATGAGTAAGTCAACAGCAGAATGAGTTCAAAGTGCACTGGGTCCTCCCTTAACTCTAATCTGGAGACATCCCTCACATCACAAATAATGCCAGCCAGTGATGTTAGTTTAGTCACAGTGTGATTTAATTAGATTCAGTTGTTCACAAAATAAATATCAGTGGCGTAGGACATACTTCACATCAATTAAATTGCTTTGTTGAATGTTGTTTCCTGGTCCAATGTGCTTATCTAATCAAATATGTTTATTGAAATCGAACACTCCTGGACTTTTTATTGCTGCCAGCAACAGTCAGAGGTTGTTAAGTGTAAATAGTCAAAACATTAGCATGTGGTATCAGATTTATGGATTGATAAAAGCATCATTATAATTCAATTTACTTAACAAATTATGTAGTCACAGCAACAGCTCCATTTATGTTCCAGATGAGTAGCTTTTACATATCAATCTGGGACCAGACAGACATAGAAATAAATCAAATCTGTAGGAGGCATACGGGTGGTTACAGTTTTTGTAAGCCAATACATTTTTTTTTCTTGACTTTCTGCAAGCAGTGAGACATTTACATTCAATCCTGGAAAGATCATTGTTGGAGTGTCTTGGCAAGAGAGAGGGAGGTGACACTGGCTCCTCCACTGCACTGTGTAATTACTGTGGGAGCTGCTGCATTGTGACTATTTTTGACAGGCTGTGACACAGATGGATCTGACCACAGAGACTCAAGACACAAGTCAAGGGCCTCGCAAAGTCAAGGGCCAAGACGGCACTAAGATGGCAAGAAAGAAGGGAGCCTTTGGCAGAGTGATAAAGTTCCTCTGTCTACTTTGCAAAGGTCTTTTTAGCAAAAAAATTTTGCAAGATGGCTTACATCAGCCAGGGAGAACTTTTTTATTTCCTATGTTAACAAAAACAAATCTTGTGGCTAATGTAATCACTAATGGCATCTGCTCAGGTTGAGTCTTCCTCACAGCACGTATTTAGTCTTCCCTCAAATGACACTCATTTGGATATAAACAGCGCATTCATGATTTAATCTGCCACGTGTTAGATCTATCAGTAGGGTCCATTGTTAGGCTGGTTCCGTACTCTCATGTGATACCATCAAATAGACATCCTGGTGGCTTTATTCAAAACAGCAGATAATATGCAATTTCGTTACCCTTTACACGAAAGGGAGGGAGGGAGAGGGAATTCACTGAGAAGAAAGTGATGGCTTTCAAATGGATTGACTATTTCCTCTCCAAATTCCTTCCTTTCCACATTTGCTCGTTGTGGTTTTTGTTTTCTTATTTAGGTTGTCTGAGAGCAAAATGAGTGTAGCTTTTATTTAAAAATTGTCCCTCAAAACTGCATGTCTCCATAGCTACTGAGCCAAGGTACATTAGTCAGACTTTGTACCCTGGGTGCTGCTTCCTGAGAGGCCTGTTTTCATGCACTGTTTGCATTTAAATTTATGGTCAAATATGGGAAAATGGATCTGATTTTAGAATTGCCATCAAAATCAAAGATCCCTGAGCTACTAGAATAGTCCATAGAATGTAAAAGAATTGTTCTAGCTCTCACTCTTCCTTACTGATTGCCACTCAACGGAGCTGATACACTTTGTTGTCAGCTTGTTTGAGTATATGCAGAGACCAATGCAGCCAGCGAGGGTGGGTGTGGGCTTTGGGACAGACCTCAGGCCAGGGAAGTCCTCTCTCTGAGTCACTTCAGTTTAAAAGGCCAGCTGTGTAAATGACTTACAGCATGCATTCAGAATGCATACTGCTGCATGGAGCGCAGCTCACCCAGGTCCTGGGTGTGTGCCGCACATGCCGTTGTAGCACACCAGAAAATTAGCACACTCACCCTGCTGTCATAGCTAAGTAACAGTAATGAATTTTACCTGAAATGCCCATTTACACATCTCCAACCACAGGAAAGGGCCATGACTTGGCTGTCTGCTATTTGCATCCTGGATGACTTAAAGAGAAGCAACATCGTCACCTGTGCTGTGTGTGTGTGTGTGTGTGTGTGTGTGTGTGTGTGTGTGTGTGTGTGTGTGTGTGTGTGTGTGTGCATGTGAAGAGGGAGGTGAGGGCATAGTCTTTTACTGCATGATGTTTTCATGAGGTGTGTTAGTCACAGCGCCCTTATTTTTCCTGTTCTCATGCAATCACGGATTAATGTATTCTTATGGGGCTGTGAGTCAATCACGGTGCTACACTAAGGCAATCATTTAGTGGAAGCTACATTTAGCAGATTCATATGGTGATGATATGGTAGTGTCATGTTATTACTCCAAGTTAAGACCAATTTTATCCTTTGTTTTTCTAATTGGCAGCAATTCTTAAAGTTCTGGCATGTCTGAGTTTAGTTCCTGAATGTCCTACCCTGCCTGTGGCACCCAGCTTCATGCCTATTAAGTCCAACTGAAGAGGGTAATCAAAGTTACACATTCACATTTTGTTGTTCTCAAGTTATATCCCTTTAAAGTTTTTACAAAAACCATAAAGACTTGAACGCCCTATCAAACTGTGGCTTTACAGATAATTCTTCTTAATTGTGGCAGTGTTTGCAAAGTTGTCAACTTGTTCGTCTGTGGGATGTTTTCAGCTGGCAGTGTAAGGTCCAACACTGTAGAATTGGCATTTTGTTTAAAAAATTGAATTGTTGTTGTTGAAGTAAGCTTGGTTTACTTCAACAATCCTTTAATTTCTACTTGAAGCCACAGATGGCGCTGTTACCGTTTTACAGTTGAAGTTTCGGTAAAAGTTGCTATAACTCCTTTTTGTGTCTGCCTGTAAGGCCTCCCTTTCTCTGATTGCATTTTCTTTTCCTCTACCTTCTCTTGCTCTCTCATGCTGGTCCTGTGGATCTGAGACACTTCTGCGACACCTCAGGCTTCGGAGCGGCAGCGGACAGATCTGACGGCTCGCATTAGCCCAAGTGTCTGTTCGGCACCCTCACACCCCTCAGTCCTGCTTTGAGCGCTTCCGCTACTCTGCAGGGGGTATCTCACCCCGGCACCACTCTCCCTAGAGTTAACCACCACTATTTGCACCTCCTTTAGATCCCTATAGAGCTCATTAACTCTAATAACACACCTGGTACCTAAAACCAGATATGCGTAGTCAGTCAAAAGGGGCTGAACGAACAAGACTGGAACACTGCACTAAATTATACAAATTGACTGATGCCCCGTAATGATCTGTCTTTTTCTTTATTTTTCAGTTGCTCTCACTCTAACAGTGTTTTAAACACAGAACCGGGAACAAGTAAGTCATAGTTTCCGTGTGCTAAAAGGAGACTGGTGATGAAAAGCGGAGTGCAAGGGAAGTGTAGCTTGCTCAAGATGTTTATCCTACAAAGAGCAAAGAGAGTTTGATCTCTTGGGTACAGAGTGACTATCCACAGTAGGGCGATTACCACGTTAGGAAACATCCTGCCCACTGGCAGCTACTGATGACATCATGCCTGCGTGATGTATTTATACTGCTGTAGGGTCTGACAGCACTGGCTCTCTGGGAAAGGGTCAGCAAAGTTTCATGCTATAACTTACTCACACTTAACGATCATTAACTTGCCACAGCAGGAGTGTGCGCACGGTCACGAACACATGCCTTTGAGCCAGTACACAAGAAGAAACAGTAACCACAGGAAGAAGAGTCTTTACATTTAAGACTTGTGGTCAAACCAGACGTCTTTTGCTTGAAGGCCATGGAGAGGTTTGAGATTATACTAACAGCAGCTTTGCTGACCTCTTACTCTCACTGCAGCCATAAAACATGTTTGCCCTCTGCACCCATAAACCGTACTTCTGGGTTCTACCTCGTGCTTCGCTGGACATCACGAATCAGAGATTTATACAGAATACGTGAGAACCTGGAACAAACACTGACTGCAGAGACTTTCTTGGTATCTTGATGCATGCTCAATCATCCAGGTAAGGCAATCCCAAAAAGCTGAAGCACTACAAAGTGATAAAGTCAGTCTCCAAAGAGGCCAAAGAAATCACTTGGATGAGTGTTCTCCCACTGAAAACGTTGTGACCCAATTCGACCAGAATCAAATTTTTGGGACTTTCTTGGTACAGTCATTCTCACTTGCTTCTGCTGGTATAGAGCCATGCAGATGGTTTTGTTTTAAAGCAATAATTTGGCTGTTCAGTGAACACACTTTATCACTTTGTAGTGGAGTGTTGGGTGAAAAGATCAATAGCTCGCTGTGAAACATGAAGCAGCAGGGCAGCTGAGACTTGCACTAATTACACCCTGTTTGTTTAATTAATGAAAACAGTGAAGCGTAAAAGCAACATTTTGCCGAGGTTTATTTGCCAAGCTATTTCTTCATTACTCCAGTAGCTTACTGTATACTGTCATCCTCTATCTGACACAACTCCTCCTTAAAACCCTAAAGCTGTCATTTTTACATTTCTGTTTATGTATGAATAAAACAGCTGGTGAACATCAGAGATGCTTGTAGTTAGATTTTGATGTAGCCAGGCTAGATGCTGCCCTGTGCTTCAAATCTTTGTACAAAACTAATTTAGCTCTGCCATGGATGTAATATTGATCTTTTTTTTTTTAATCAAAATACAGATGAGACAGCAAACAAATCCAGTTTTAAAAAAAGATTCCTTCAATTTGGCTTTGAAATACCCTATATTGAGATTTTTTTCTGTATGATGTATGATAGAGGTTAACTGAAATCTTTTTATGTTGCTCACTACATCAAATTACAGTTCATTTTTCAACTACTCATTAACTAAGGAGTGAATCTGAAGAACCTGCTCGACAGTGACGGTTCTGAATATTGGAACGTGCAACTTGCATCAGCTTGCTCCCTTGTCAAAGGCAATTAAATATTATTGAAAGGTGACTGTGACTATAAAGCAGCCACATCCTAAATCTACGGCAGTCTTTGTTTTGATATAATGTGCTGGAAGACAGGGATAAACTGTAGGGATTAACTATAGGATAAAACAACTCAGAGATGTGGAATTGCAGCCATTCAGTTTCCCCCACTCTTCCCCTCATCCCCCTGTTTTTATGTTCTCTAATTTTGTGACCGCAGGAGCCACACCCTCCTCATCCAGCCAAGCCACCCCTTATTATAGACCTCAGGAAAATTCACATACAATACTCACGTTGGCAGAAGGAGAAACTTCTTAAAATTGTCTCCTGCATCACAGTGCAGTGTCTTACGCACGCGTGATGGGCACATTGACACCCTGATTTTATCAGCTTGTTGTTTATTTGGTGTAATCACAGCCCATTCCTTCTTAAAATAAATAAAATAGCTGTGAGGAAACTCAAGGGAAACTCAGCTGCTTGCCTGAAGAAATAGAAACCTGTGACAGCCAGTTCATGTTCCATGCTTCACAGGCACAATATTTCATCACTTATCATAAAACCACTCGCGTACAGTTGTTGCTTGGCTTTTACAAGCTTTGATTTGGCTGTAGGAGCCTGGTGAGGAATCTGGTCAGTATTATGGGCTTCCGCTAACGCAATCTTCCGCTAGGAGAACTAACACACATTATACAATGCAGCTGGTGACTGGGCAGGGTAGGTGGCTCTAAAATAGTGTTTGAGTACGCACTCCCGTCACGGCTCCAACATGAAAGTTCTCAAGCACAAGATGTTCCCACAAGGAAAGAGAATAAGGAATGAAATGTGTGGCATCTATTTGCGATCCACCTTTATCCTCTTTTCTACTCAGTTCATGTTTCTTCTTTCATTTCATTCCTTCTCTCGCTTTCTCTCCCCTCTGCCCTGTCAGTGCCTCAGTACCATGCAAAGAGCGGTGCATTTGTTTTTGCATCAACAGAGCTATTGGTCCCAGGATCTTTGACTTTGCTCTCGCCCCATCTGCCCTCTCAGCTTCACTGTTTGGTACCTGCTGTCATGGAAGTGCAGGGGAGTGCAGATGCAGCTGCGCACTGATAAGGCAAGGCCAAAGTAACCCAGATGATAGAAAAGTAGGAAAATGTGTGGAAATATTTTTTTATTCAGTGGATCAGGTTTTTGCATTTCAATATGCATATTGGGGTTTTAGCCAAAAAGCAAATTATTTCAGTTACTGCAGAATTAGAGCCACAGAAAGACAAAAGAAATATGCAAGGAAGGCGAGTAAAATTATTAGAAACACTAAAATGAGTGCAGCATTCCTGGCAATGAAGGAGGTCCGTCTATCATTGAGGCAGAGCTAGAACGCCCGCTGCTTAGTACATCTGGGCTTTTTGACCACTCGCCACATCGTCCCACCCGCAGATTGTTTCATCATCTCTCTCAGCGAGTGCCTTAGCCTGGCCAAGTGCACAGAGGTTCTGTTATGTACATCCAGATATCATTTCGGACTCCTGGGTTCAACAGGTAAATTTCTTAGATAAGACATTGGGGAAAAAAACATAATCTTCCTTGATCTTGTCAGCTGTGTACTCTGTAAAGCTGTTTGAAGCTTATGAGAAAAGAGATTAATTGTCTCCATTTGTGGTATTTATTTACACACTAGACCTTGGTGCAATACATCAAATTGTGGATTACATTAAGAGAAATTACCTGAGAGGAAGGCAGGGCTATCTGTACTAGCTATTACATTCCTTTGCTTCTGCTCACTCCCTGTCCAGCAGAAGGCAATAAAACGTGCACTCAATAACACTAATTAGCTCCAGAAACATTCCTTCTGAGCAGGAAAGTGAGCATACGTTGCTCTCCACACTTGTACACATGAAAGTAGATAAATATGCATGTGCTTTTTCATTCACTGGGAGTGTACACAGAAGCGATTACATAAATCTAGAGGAGGAAGAAAGATGTGTTACAGTCACAGTGTCAAGGACAGGCTGCATGCAAAGAGGAAAGACTGGCCTTCAACGCATACTTTATAGGCCAGACTTTATTCTGGCCCTCATGTGAGAAGGCTCCTCAAACACAGCTGGGGAAGAAGCTGTAATAAAGAAAGACAGCGACAAACAAATTCAGCAACTCAAGAATAGATGAAAGGTGGAAATCTCTCTGCTTCTCTCTGGTGTGTTTAATAGAAAAGCATGGAGAAATTAAGGGAAGAGGAAGGGAATGCTATGTTTTGCATTCAGAGAAAGTGTGTGGATGTGTGTGAAAGAGAGATGGGGAGTGGAAAAACATACAAAAGAACTTGAGAAAGTGTTGAAATGTTTTATGTCTGGGAACACAGGAGGCCTAAACCTCTGGAGATGAGGGGCAGAGTAGGAGTTTGGAGACTAAATACCACGCAGCACCTCTGGGACCATAAAACAACAAGTTAATTAATACTAGGAGGCCAGTGGTGATAATCAATACTGTTGATTCAGGAGAATAGGCAGGGAAATTTGGTATCATATGGCCCTGTGTGTAGGACATACTAAAAACTGGGCCAGACGTGATGGTGGAGGTTTAGTTAAGGGGACTTGTTGGACGCTGAAAAGATAAAGTTTCTCTGCACAGCTGCTTTGGCCTGCAGACAGCGGGAAACATCTGTATTAACCTCAGCACCACGGGCAGCCCACTGTGAAGAGGAATGCAAGGAGCAATAGAGAGAAGGGTGGGGAGGGAATGAATGTGAGATATGAGTGTGTATTTAAAAAAGAGATATTGGAGTTCTTCGCTTGCTATTACCTGACTTGGCTACTAGCTATAAAACTAGAGCTGCGTGCCTCTGGTGTGACTATAGCGTGACACAACTGCTTCTGAGCGCACAAGTGTGTGACACAGTGTTGTCTGCAAGCCAGAGCCTCTTATATGTCTAAACTAATTCACCAGTTAGTCATTCCTTCCCTTCTCTGGTCTCCATTATCTTGCTCTTAACACACAATATGTGGAGAAGGAACTGTGGCAGCTCCTATGGGAACAGACAGAGGGGCATGAATGGTGCAGGGCCCGGTGGTACATGCAAGTGCAGGTCTGTGTGGTACTTCTCCGTCTCCACGATGAGAGAAAGATTTGTTCTTTTAGTTCTTTTCACATCTGTTTAGTGAGATGTATCACATCTGGTGCTGATTAGCAGCACTAGAACACTTAAAAATTAATATAATTTTTCATTGGCTTGGTATTTATTCACTTTGTAGATGTTTTTGCTACAGCCTCCCTTGGGAGCTGACTACCATTACTGCTGCTGCTTACATGTCCCGAAATCTATTGGGTTTAGTTCCCACAAAAGAAAGAGAAGAACCCAGCTATTCATATATAAGCATAAAGAATAGGACACAAGTACACAGAAGGGAGGACAAACACTCTAGACCTGTGTAATACTGTTTGTCTCCCTAATATGATAATAACAAGAGAGGTCTGAGAGTACATATTTGCACCCAGGCTGAAAATTCCCTCCACATCATGCATGAGATCAGTCCCCGGATCCAGAGATGTATCTGGATCCAGATTAGTTTATAATACTTTCTTGAGAACAAAAACAAGACGGTATTTCCCACATTTTCTTCAGTTTCATATGTACTATTTGTTGAAATATGATGCAACATGTCCTGTTTTGCAAAGAACAAAACAAACAAACAAAAAAGGATCTGAATGAAATTCAATCACTGCTAAATCTTTGGCAAAACAAATTCCATGCAAATTTATTTATTATATTTGAGTAATTCTACTAACAATCAGACAAGGCTAAACTCTTTATTTGTGTTGAAAAGCAACTTTTGTATATTAATCTTTGACTTATTAATGGACATATGTGGGTTACCCATTTTTAATGGTCAATAAATACTCCTAGTAAGCCAGTTAATATTACTTCCTAATTCAGTTGCATGAGTGCCAGGTTCATGCATCCAGCCTCATATTGTGCTAAGCTCTCACTATTCAGACTTAAAGCAAGCCAAAGATTTACTCTTGTCCTGCGTCTTGCACAAGACTCCCCCCCCCCTGCTTAGAGTTCTTGGTCAGCGTCCTCTTTGGTCTTCTTCAAGCTGTCACAAAGCTCATATTTGGTGGTGTGTGACATAGTGCCTTTGAGCATTAAGCAGCATGCTTCTTGTGGAAAAATTGTGTCCAATCAGGCAAAGTTACGTAATGCATTTGGGGCCAGAGTGGAAATGAAAAGGGGAGTCACTCTCTTTGACATGTGTTAATGTGCCAGTTACTCATTTTGAAATTGTTATTTTATGGTTAAAAAAGTTATTGAAGTGTAAATCAACAGTAGTCGTGTCTGTTTTTGCTGTTATTAAATATGTAGGTTTTAAATGTGAGTGGGCTTTTTTAAATCCTTTTTTTTCTAATGGATAAAAGTCCTTGAGCCCTATGATTTCACAGAGCAGTAATTTACTCAAATGTTAGTCTAACACAAGTAAATTAGTGAGTAAGTGCACTTTCTGGGGACTATTTCAGTTTGATTTATTTATGCAACCAGAAAGGTGTATGTGACATTAAAGCCGTGGCTTTATACAAAGTGCTGAAATAACATATTGTCCTTTTCTTGGGGCGGGGCGCATGTAAATCTATCTCAAAAAAATGTTATAGGAGTCTGTCTATGCACACAATATCTGTTTTAACACAAAGACATGTTGGATTTTTTTTGTTTTTTTGATAATTTGAAAAATGTGTTCACAATGATCCTTTTTACATTTGATTCTTCTCTTGAGAAAGAATTGCGGTTTTGGCTTAGCACAGGCTAAGATGCTAATACAGTGTTCATGAAAAACCTTCTGGCTGCCAGGTGCATGGTAAACCGAGAGGATGGAGGACTCACTGTCCCTCTGATATCTGTGATGTGTGCTGCTGTGCACGTGTGTGGCCTGCTCTAGTTAAATGATATGGGATAACCATGCATCATCAGCGTTTTTAGAAAAAGCAATCAGACGTCTTAAGACCAAATGATAAAAGCAGCTCGCTGTGTAAGAGTAAGTGTTTGTGCGCTTTTGTGTATGTGTGTGTGTTTGCCTCTTTGCATTTGTGTGTTGTTGCGTCTCTAATTATGGATTACAAAAACCCATAATGATTGTGTTACCGTGCTGTGACGCACAAGACTGTTCACTTCACAGGCAATACTTTGTGATAGTTGTGCGTGTGCAATGGACTATTTTTCTGTTTGTGTGTGTGTGTGTGTGTGTCCGTGTTAAGGACTCCGATTTGGACCTTAAAAACTCTGAATGAAGGGTTCACATGGCATCAGAGGGTGTGTTTGCCATGTTTGTGGTGTGTGTGTTTTTGCGACACAGGTGGGGTGAAGGCTACTCACTTCCTCCCAGAGGAAGTCATAAATGCACTCACTTGGCTTTAACTGTGCCTTGTCCCCTCATCTGACAACTGCTTCCTTCGGAGAGAATTAAAAGAGAGAAAACGGAAGAATTATGGCAGAGGCCTTAGCTGCACTCTGTACACTGCATTATTTTTTTTTTTTTTACACAAATTACACAAATACCAGCACTGAAGAGTGGACATTTGATGTGAGAGGAAAATATTTAGTGTGGGAGTTTTACAGCAGCAGCATCCAACTGCTCTCATAAGCAAAGATAAAGAGCTTTTACAGTAAAGGGGCGGGGTGGCTGCTCAGGGGGGGCTCAAGAACAGGTCTGGCTTTCTCCCCAGAGGGACTGCACCTGCACTGGGCTACAGAAGGAGGGAGAGTTCCCTGGGACAGTAGAAGAATAAGCAGGCTCTAAAATTGTGTGAGAAGGTACCAGGGTAAATGAGTAACAAGAAGTAATTGTTTCCTGGAAAAATAACATTAAAGTGGTAGTCCTTACTTGTTGCATTCCTCGTAATATTACGGGCATGTCCTGTTGTGTGGGGATGTGTCCTAGAAGGTCCTGGAAGATGATACATGATAGTGATGTAGGAATATGAAAGAGAATATATATTTCTTTTCCACACTTATTTAGAGTTACCTAGGAGTCTTTGAATCTCAAATGATCAGAATTTTTAATTTTTTTTTTAAGCATATGCATGCAACAAAGGCCCCAAACAGACAGACTTTGCTTTAAGTGGTCAGAGGCCAAAAATGAGCCACCACTGTGCTATTATCCAGTGTGCAGTAGAGTCTGAGCTTGAGGTGACCTGCAGGTGGAGAGGTATAAGCCAGCTTGTATGCATGCATGTATTGTCAAAACACAGTATAATGTTGTAATATTTGACTTCAGGGTGGGAGCTCAATGAAGGCTCTGATTGATGGCCTGAATGAGAAGAGATAATAAACAAGTGGCACTGCTTAGATCCACTGGTATTGAATTGATAAAAGCATGTGGTGAAATCCACAAAACCTTGAATTTAAAAAGCTTTTGAAACCAGTTCAGTGTGTGCCCATAGATGGAGAACAATGGGAGTCTAAAGCTGCCCCTCACTGAAGAGTAATTAGATCCTTTCTTATACCGAATCATCTCACAGTGCTGCCATTGTACGTTGTCCTTCAGCAACAGGGTTTAATAAAGATAGAAATGAAAGGGGATGTAGGAAAGAGATCCTTGTACTTGTACTATCTATCTATCTATCTATCTATCTATCTATCTATCTATCTATCTATCTATCTATCTATCTATCTATCTATCTATCTATCTGTCTGTCTGTCTGTCTGTCTGTCTGTCTGTCTGTCTGTCTGTCTGTCTGTCTGTCTGTCTGTCTGTCTGTCTGTCTGTCTGTCTATCTGTCTGTCTGTCTGTCTATCTACTCGTGTATGTTTCCAACATACTTGTGACTTGTATAAGATTTTGGGCACCTTTCTGCTTTGTTGGCTGGAATAGCTGCCTAAAGTTCTTGTGAGAAACTTAATCCTAACCCTATATTTGAACTTTTGTTAACTATAGGTGACTGACCAAGGTGGTACCTGTGTTCTACAAATCAATTTCTCCAAAATGTAATGAAGTAATGTACTTAAAGGGGATCTGTTTAAGCCTATAACAACACATATGACCCCAAATGAGCTGTTGGAAATGTATCTAACACAGAAGTCATCAGAAGAAAGTGTCATTTCACCCACAATCCCATTTTATATCTCAACAGATGAGGACGAATCCTATAACTATGGCATCCACTGACATTTCCTGTGACCCTCCTCTTTCTTTTAAATTAAACACAAGCAAAAAAAAAAAAAAAAAAAAAAAAAAAACGTTTCAGTATCACTTGAGCCTGACTCAATAATGTATATTTATTTCCTTTTATTTATTTGAGTGCATCTTTTATATTTGTGTGTATATGCATACATACTTATGGGTGGGGGACCTGTCTATCAGCTAATAAAGACAAAAGTGGCGGGTGCCTCAGGAGATGATGAGATAAGAAAGGCACTGACCCCTGGGATGTCCTGCTGGGACATGAGATGAGCAAGGTCAGGGAGGTACAGGAGGGGTTGGAAAGCTGGGATGTGAGGATGAGAGAGAACAAGGGGTGGGGAAGGGGTACACCGAACATCAAGCTCCAACTCATGAGAACCAGATGAAGGGCAGACTGGATGACTCTCTGGGGCTATGAAGGGAAGAGAGGGGGAAGAAAGAGGCTCATAAAGCTGTCAGAGTCCGCCCGCATCTCTCTATCACGGCTCAGTGTGTGCCAGATGCATTGCTTTTAGTGCTAGTTCTCATGAATGTTTCAATCATAAGCCAACATGTGTATTGAATAGCTATAGATGTGTTTAATTTGGGGCTGACCCAGAGTCTGACAAGCTATGTCATCTCCTCGCTAATAACTGAGGATGATGGACGGTTTAGGAAAAATGAATTGTAGAAGGTCTGAGAGTAAAAGACATTTGTTGTCTTCCTACTTTGCAAGCATATGTTTTGTTTCCCTGGAAGATGCAACTCAATACCACACAAAAAGCTTTTAAGTTTCATAAAAAAGTCACATTAGCCCTTTGTGTCTGCCTGTAAAAATTTAGTATCACTGCTAAAGGGGGGAATGCAACATAACTCATGTGAATGGGAAACATTCTTTGAATACATACAGCCTCTTTAAAGATACATTTTTCATGTTTTTTTTTAATGTTTATGTTTTGCAGTGGAGCACGATAAAGAATTCCTACCGGTGCGGCGGCATCATCGAGAGTTCAAATTCGATCTATCACGAATCCCTGAGGGCGAGGCAGTCACTGCTGCCGAATTCCGTATATATAAAGACTTCATCCATGAACGGTATGATAATGAGACCTTCCGTATCAGCATCTACCAGGTGTTGGAGGAACACTCAGACAGGTGAGCATCGGTTCGTGGTTATGTGTTTAAAAGATTAGTTGGATGCTGAAAAAACAGTTTCAGGGGCTGGACCACATCTCACTTACTAACCTGCCGGTTGTACATTTATAAGAGCCTTCTCCCTACATGCTAGTATATTCTTGTTTCCTTGCCTCACCTTTTCTTTTATTTGTATTAGTTCTCACCTCCTAGTTTATACAAGGGTTACCTACCCAGCCTTTACTGCTATTCTCTGTCATTGTCTCATCATAACTGGGGTGGGGTCCTTGCCAGTGGAAAAAAGGCAAAGTCAGTTGACATGCCATCATGATATGTTAATATTTAGTTCAAATCGCTCATCTTCCTAAGAACAGACTTTGAGTCTGAAGTTATTTATCAGTAAGAAAAAAAATTAACTGCTTCCTTTTGTTGTAATGTGTATTTCCTGTAGCAAACACTTTGACTGATCTGGAAAAAAAAATACAAATGTCCCAGTAAGTAACAGGTTAACAAAGGGGTAGGCCCAGAACCAGAAAACAAATTCAATAAATTCAAATCTAGTCATCAATAATTTTATGTCATAGATCTATGCTTTTTTGATTGAGACATGTAAAAACGACCTAAAAGTTATAAATGAATTAAAGTTTTAACAACTTATCTTGAAGGCTTTGATACACCTACCAGTAGTTATACATGTAACCCTGGAACGGCCCATATCCAGCTATCTTCAGCCCCTCCTAAAGGTTTCTATTATCCAAAGGGAACAACACCGTCATTTATCCCTTTGCCAAAGACAGGCCCAGGTACATGAATGAACCAGAGCTCTGTGACACACTATCTTCCCAGTCAGAAAATAGGTCGGGATACATGAATGGCCACATGAAGAACAAGGGATTTTAGTCTCCAATGGTGAAAGGGCAGAAAGGGTCAGAGTTTACTGCTGAACAATAGGACCGACTTGGATATGCACTGTTTCTCTTTTCACACATTCTTGTCCTCTCTCACAGCTGTACTTTTTGCTCCCTTTCTCTCTTTGGCTTTTTGGCTCTCCCACAAAATTCCAGCCAGTGATGGACCGTGTGTAGTGTATGAAAGGACCCGTCGTTTATAAAGCCATTATTGTCAATTAAGAAAATGAAGTGTTCCCCTGGGCCTCACCAGCTGGAGCCCTCCCCGCCTCCCTTGCCTTACTCTCTGTCTTGCTTCATCTCTCTCTTTGGTTGACTCTGTCACACTCCCTCTCTCCACTCAACAGCTCTGCTTTGGTCACTTAGCTTTACACGCTGTCACCTTGTCTCTACCTTTAAAAAAAAAATAGTGCATGTCAACATCTAATTTTAAATGAGTTTTCTTGTCCCTTTCAGGGAGTCAGACCTATTTCTGCTGGACTCGAGAGTGATCTGGGCAGCGGAGGAGGGCTGGTTGGTGTTTGATGTAACAGCCACCAGTAACCACTGGGTCCTGAACCCTGGCAGAAATCTGGGTCTACAGCTGGCTCTGGAGAGCACAAATGGTCAGGGCAATGAATGTCACAGAAATACACAGAGTGTGATCAAAATGTTTAGTGACTTGACTCATAAAGAGCAAAAACCTGTCCAGCTTTAAATTTGGCAGCTTTTTCCTTGTGCACTTGTGGACTGCTTCCAGTGCTCCTGCTACATTTGGATCATTCCCCGGAAGTCCTGTTCTGTTCACTATGAAACTCAAAATTGCGCAAAGAGCTAATATTGAACTTTTGTGTCATACTGACCCAGTCATTACTGGTAAGGAGACTTCCGTCCCTGGCTATGACTGAGACACTACACAGCGGTCTAAGGGTTTTTTTGAGACATTCACAGGATGTCATGAATTAGTTTTCCTGAGTCAGAATCTCAACTCAGAGTTTTACTGTAAAGTCCTGAGGTGACTGAGGAAGAACAAAAAACTGCAAATAGTATGAACTGTGGCATGAATCATTATCAGTCACCATAAAATGGAGTGAAAAAGCTGAGTTCAGAAAGAAGAGTTTATCTGTTTTAATTTTCTAGGAAGAAAAATGAGTTCAAGGGTCACTGATTTAACACAAAGAAAGAGATTCAGCTCAGTGGAAGCCATCAGTCCTGATACGTGCCTGTTCTGACATGTATCAGGACCACTTTAAGTGGTCCACGGGTGCTCAAGGAAAGGGTGTTCAAATCACAACAGTGTGTTTTTTTTTATGGGCAGGAAAAAATATTTTCATTGTAACTATATTAACTGTCTCGTGGCTATGTGCCAGGTAACTGAGCTAGTGTACTTGTAGCTGCTACTCACAAATTGCTACAGAAAAGGACATGAACAAAGGTACAGAGGCTAGCCAATAAAAAAATATAAAAGATACTTATAGACTCTGTATATACAAACTGTAAGATTTGCAAGGGTTAGATGTACGTTCACTTTTTTCATTTATCTGGTCATTAATGCAAATGTCTACTTAGCCAATCACATGGCAGCAGCTCAGTGCATTTAGGCATGTATCAGAATTTCCATGGGTCAATGGAAATTCAAATCAAGTATCAGAAGGGAGAAGAAAGGTGATTTAAGTGACTTTGAACATGGCACGTCATTTGTGCCAGACAGGCTGGTGTGAGTGTTTCAGAAACCTTTGAGCTACTGGAATTTTCCCCACACAACCACCTCTACAGTTTACAGAGAATGAGAAAATACCTTTTTTATGTCAGATGTCAGAGGTAACAGTAAATAACAGCTCAATACAACCAAAGTATGCAGAAGAACAGCTCTGAACACATAAACACATCAAACCTTGAAGCAGATGAACTACTACAGCAGAAGAGGGTGCACCTTAAAATGTCTTCAGAATCCAGGTTTCTAATGCAAAAGAGTTTCTGTTATATTTAAGGGTAAGCGTTACAAAATAACAATGAATAAACAGCATGAATCATAGTACTGTGCAGATGATTAAGGTTAGATGTTAAACACAAATGAAGGTCGGTATTGTATTGCAACAGATAAAAGCCTCCATCATCGCTGTAAAGGTTACAGTCAGATGATTTCTTCCTTGTGCTAAAAAGATAAATCAAATCCTGCTTCTCATCATTCATCACCACTATCATCCGCCATACCCTCAGCATCATTAGCAGACATGCGGAAAATACAGTGTGCTAACCAAAGGATAACATCTCAGCAGGAGTTTGTCATCGAGAGCCTTAAATGTTTGTCAGCGAAAAACTTTATCAACAAACAGTCAGCAGGGAGTGTTTGAGAATATCATCCATCAAAGGATGGCAGGATGTTACATGTTAGGCGAGGAAAACAGACACTATGTAGCCTTCGAGGCGTGCAGTGGGTGTGCTGGTGAGGCCATATCTATGAGTGTGTGTTTGTGTGTTGGATCAGGTATGAAGGGTTATGGATGAGCGTGTACAGACAGGCTCCTGCGACTTCTCGTCGCCAGCAGCGACCAGAAGCCTTGATTTACCACTGAACAGTGATCAGACACACATTCTTCCGTGCGGGAACCAGATAGACACTACTGGAGTGCCTGTACACCCGCAAGCACAAACACACCCACGCAAACACAAGAAGGGAGGCTTTGATGTTCAGCGCTGCATTTGTTCTTGCTATTTCAGAGGTGGAGAAGGGAGAGGAATTCAGAGAAGAAAGTCAGATGTGTAAAACCAAATGCAGCGAAAGTGGTTTCAGTAAGAGCAGTTTACATGCAAATAAAAACTTAAAAACAACCACACTAAGCAGGGACATATTTATTTAAATTCAGGAGCTCAGCTTTTCTCATTTGCACACTGATCTGTCTGAACACCTGTTGCACTGTCCTCTCTATCACCCCCTACAGGAGAGAGTATCAGTCCTCGTACGGCAGGCCTGGTTGGTCGCAGTGGGCCTCAGAATAAACAGCCCTTCATGGTGGCCTTCTTCAAAGCCACTGAGGTGCACCTGCGAAGCATCCGCTCAGCTACAGGAGGGGGCAAACAGCGTAACCCCAGCCGCTCGAAAGGGGCAAAAAGCCAAGAGGCGCTTAGAGTGGCCAATGTTGCAGGTAAACACAAAATGTGTTTGTGTTTTATAAACATTCAGCTATGATTTACTCTGGCATGTTGGGATAACCCCCAGATCCATTTGCCTTTTGTATCCTTAGTGAAGAATTCATGGAATGGGAAATAAATAACTGGTACTCTACAGTTTCATAATAAAAGGGCCAACTCATGCAGCATGCTCATTGAGGCGCTAACACACACACACACGAGCACGTGCATGTACCGAAATGCAAAAGTACATCCCTTTAATGGATGTGATTCCTGCGATGAATATTCAGGGCCTTTGTTTTGAAGGTGTGAGAGGGTTGTGTTTATGTGAAGCACTGAAACATTAGACTGTAATGCCTGAGCTTCAAATATGCCTCTGCTGTCTTTGTTTATTTACACAAGCATTACAGAGTACTTGGGGCCAAGTTCCCTGCATGGAGGTAAGGCAGCACGGGCTTTTATGGAAGAACACATCTGCAGCTTGCTGTGGGGCAACCCGGGCCATGACACATGGGCTAAATGGGCCTGTTTAGAACTCTGAATAGCATTGGTCTTTAACTAGATGATGAGAACCAGTCGCTCATCATCATTTCCAATGTGAACCGCTTTCAGGAACTAATGCACCGCAGAGCCCCAGAGGTCACCAGAAGAAGCGAGAGATACCATTTGATCGAAAACAGACTATTCTTTTCAACACATGGACCGCGTAAAAAGGGAAAAAAAAGACATGTTGAAATAAGCGGGAGAAAGGGGAGAGAGAATAAATAAAGTCAAGAGTTGTGAAAATGTGGCTCGGCTACTCTGCGTGCACATCTGCTTCATCCAGTGGAAACTCAAAGCCCGGCAAAGTGACCTCTGCGCAGCATAGCCCATTCATTTGAAACAATTAACCAAACTGCTGCTCTAGATGGAGGTGGTTTCTTTTAGTCGTTGTACAAGTTTTGCATGAGAACATGGTGGCGTGTTTAGGTCTGCTCTTTATCATTGCTGCCTAATTGGGGTCTGACGACAGAAAATAGTTACTCATCTAGCTGAAAAGCACTCGTGCTGAAGTATAAACTCTCTCTATTTTTCTTCCTGTTCTATAGAAAACAGCAGTACTGATCAGAAGCAGGCATGCAAGAAGCATGAGCTCTACGTCAGTTTCCGAGACTTGGGGTGGCAGGTACGGAAACCATTCCTCTTTCTTCGGTCGCCAGAATTGCTTGGCCCAACAGAAGCCTAAATCAGACACTGCTGTTTGCTGCTCCTATCCCAGAATCTTGATCAGTGACACAATAAAAGCCCAGAAATACCTTTGTTAGATGAAGTTACTGCTTTATTTGTGTTCTCTCAACACATAGTATAAGATATGGCATAATTAGGCCATATGAAGACAATACCGAAGGGTAACAGAAAACACATTAAACTCCTGTATGCCTTTTATAGAAACAAAGGATGAAAATATCTAACATATCAAAACAGTATAGCCAAACAAACCTGAATTTCTCCTCCACTCACAGGACTGGATCATTGCTCCAGAAGGATATGCAGCATATTATTGCGAGGGAGAGTGTGCCTTCCCGTTGAACTCCTACATGAACGCCACAAACCATGCCATTGTGCAAACACTTGTGAGTAACCATAGAACAAGGGGAAAAAATGCAGCAGTCATGTTAAGAGTCTAATCATCTCATCAAATGTCAAGACAATGTAGCCACTGTTGGAACAACTGTGTTTAATTATCCAAAAAGGGCATCATTTTCAGCCGTATCCACGCAAATACCTTTTTTTTTTTTCTTCTTCTTCACAACTTATTTTCCTCCTCCTCTTCCCAGGTTCATTTCATTAACCCAGAGACAGTTCCTAAACCCTGCTGTGCCCCCACGCAGCTCAACGCCATCTCTGTGCTCTACTTTGATGACAGCTCGAACGTCATTCTCAAGAAATACCGCAACATGGTGGTCAGAGCTTGTGGCTGCCACTAGACCATCACCATCCTCGCATGGACACATGCGTACGCACACACTCTTGGGAAAAAAGGGCTTCCCCCTTGCTGTAATTTAAACATGTTGAGAGTTGGTTACAAAATATACTATGTGCTTTTTTTTTTAAAAGACTCTCTGTCATTCTCAAATGAACAGATAAACACACACACTCATGTTTGTGCTTTCTACTGTGTATACGATACATTTAAAACAGTGATTGTAATGTATATTCATTCACACCCAACAATCTTTTGTTTATTTCAGTAATTATTCTAATTATTGTAGTTTATACTTTTACTGAGCGAGGGAGGATGAATCTGTATTTTTCTTCTATGTACAATACCATGTAAATATTTTGTTTTTTCAAAAACAAAGCAAGTGTATTTATTTTCTGTCACTTGGATTTGTGTTTTTTTTTTCCTTTATGTAAAGCTGCCTACTTCCTTTGTCAGTATGAGTGCACACAAACTCTGAAGAAATGAAAAGAAAACTACTTTTGGCATTAGCATTGAGTTCAAATACGGCACACCGCGCTCTGCCTCAGAAGCATGACACATTTATTTTGTAACAACAATCAGCTGAGCTGTCAGAGAGATGGGGGGGAAGAGAGTGGGATCTTTGTACGAAGCATCTTGTTCTGTGTGCTCGACATTTTCAGGTTTATATTTTTCTGCTGTAATACAATCTGTCATATTTAAAAGGTCTATTTATTGAGAGCCGGCTAAGTAACCATGTGCTCCAATGTCTCGACTATGTTTTACTGCTGAACTGGTACAACAATAAACAGGAGAAAAGCAACAAAGCCACTTTGAGATTTATTGTTTAATCTGGACGGAGAGCAGAACTGTGTCCAAGTCTGAGGAGGACACACGCTGGTATTGAACTGTCTTACACGTTCCTGCACAAATATTTGCTCGGATTGGAGCCTCACCCTTCACCTGCTGACCTGAGATCTGTAACAAGTTTTTTCCACATTCAAAAGCAAACGAAGAACTTCTCAGGCTTAGTTACTACGTGTGTGTGGGTTTGCATGCCTGTGTCTGTGGTTTACGTATATGAGGTGGATGTGGGTTGTTTTCTGTCGGCGAGTGTGTGTTGATGCTCCCACATGCAGTCAAATACAAAGCACGCTGGGTTTCCGTGTAAATATTTTGCAGTGGTTGCTGACAGCAGATTTGGGGAAAATGCAGGACGCTTGTGCGCATCCGTGTCGAGCACGCTGCACCGACTTTTACATTTAAACGATGCGATCCGTGACATGAGCTTTTGTTTTCAGATTTCAGATTCGGATTCATTAGGACAGCTGTTCAGTTAACTACACAGCAGTTTCTGTTTCCAAAGCATTGGAGCTCTTACAGTATATTGAGAACTTTTACTGAAAGGGCTGATGAAAACAAATAAAAAGTTACGTTATGTGCAGTTCCCTGCACACCTGAATGAGTGGAGGAAAACTGAAAACAACTGAGTGGAACTTCTGCACACTTGGTTAAGTGCTGGGTACTTTAAAGAAGTGTAAGGTGATCGTTATAACCCCAGTAGTAATCTGGCTGGATAACTCTATTATGGGATGGTTGAGGTAGCTTCTGTGTGTTCATATAACTACCTGCTGAAGGCTGGACAGTCTGAATATTTCAGCTTATAATTCCGATATTTCATCTGTGAGAAATATTCTGTAAAATTGTGAATTTGTGTTGACAAGTAAAAATTCTAAAATTCATACAGTATGTATAACTACAAATACTAACTTGCTGTGCTGGATTGGCTTCCTCTCGGTGCAGTTAACATCAAAGGTCAGTTCCTGCAGAGATGGTCAGAATGAGACAGACTTCTGGCTGTTCTCCTGTCAGACACATACCAGTAAGGAGAGTGTTAGGAGCTATATTATAAGCACAAGTTTGATTAAGATTTACTACATGTTTTTTAAAGCTGCATGCCCTCATATATTGCCAATTGATATCATTTTAATGTCTCCATTTGTCTTGGTGTTACCCCTTTGATGTGGAAATCTGAACAAACACTTAGGTACATCTTGGTAGTTCTGGGTTGGACCCGATTTGACTTTCAGAGTAAGGTGCTGGAAACATTCCTCAGAGATTTTAGTCCATACTGGCATGAAAGCATCTCACATTTGATGCAGATTTAATGTGAATCTCCTGTTCCAGCCTGTGCCCAAGGTACTCTATTGACTGGGATTCAGTGGCTGTGGAGGGTTTTTTTCCCCAGAGTATCTGTGATCTCATTTTCATGTTCACTAAACCAGCTTGATATAACTGAAGCTTTGTAACTGGAGGCATAATGTGTTCAGCTGGAAGCAGCCATAGGGGTTCATTCTAAAGGTATGGACATGGTCAACAAAATACTCCGGTAGGCTATGTTGTTTAAATGATGCTCACTTGGAAATACGGGTCCAACGTGTGCTAAGAAAATATCCCCTAGGCAATGTTTTTTCCCCGTCTTCTCTGACAACTAAGATCAGTTTCCCGTTCTTAGCTGCCCAGTGTGATCTTTCGCTGCTGCAGCCCATCTGCTTCACAGTTTGGCCATCCTCTTCTGATCTATTTTCACAGAAAGAACTGTTGGTGACTGGGTATTTTCTCATATTTTAAACCATTTTCTGTAACCCCAGGGGATGACTGTATGGGGAAAATCCCAGCAGATCAGCAGTTTCTGAAATACTCAAACCAACCTGTCCATCACCAACAACAATGCCATACTTTAAAGACAGGTAACTTACCTTTTTTCCTCATTCTGCTGCTTATTTTGAACTTCAGCAGACCATCTTAATGCCGAACTTAGATATTTGTGTTAATGACCAACTGAACATGTATACCTAATGAAGTGGCAGGCAAGTGTCTCCCCCCCTCCCCAAGTTATGCTTAAAAAGGTTAGCTTAAAAACTGTCAACCAATTTTCATATCATATCTCATATCATTCCTCTGACGACATTCTGTGTCACAGGTCACATCATCACATGGTTTCAGAGCCACTTCTACAGTACTGCACTTCATATCTGCTCTTACAAAGGGGAAATATTGTGCTAAACTTTTTTTTAACATAAGAATGTGACACTTTTAATCCTGCTTCGCTCCCATCCCATGAACAAATTCCTGTGAATTAAATCTCACCAAGATCACAAGTCCACAAATGATCCACAACAGATTAGATCATCTTACTGATAGCACTTTAGTGTCTTAGCCCTACACTTAAGCATTATAACTGCTTTTCATATATCCACCTTTATAGACCATAGTCATATTAATTTACTATGGCACAATCGTTTGGTTGATCAGGTTCACTCGAAGTTCACGTTGTGGGAACATGCATTAACCAAGGTTTACACTGCCCCCTGCTGGGCAAACTAAACAGTGTGTTTGCAACACGGTGCCAAAAGTCTTCTTTAAAACACCTACACCTCACCTTTTATCCAAGTGAACTTTGAATTTTTAGTCTCCGCCCACTCAGTATCGTTACCCGATGTGAAATAATATCTGTGTCTTAAGTAAGCAGCATTAAACCCCACATAATAGAGGAGGAGCTTCTGGTGAAAAGAAAAAAAACATTCCTTACGCCCACATGCTTTCATTTTCACAAGAACGTTTCGATATGACGGGTACAAGTGTTTGTTAGTATCTGTGTGTGCGTCTGTGCGTGCGTGCGCGCGCACGAGAGTGGGCGGTTATTACTCATGTTGTGAGAACCTAAATCTGTTTATACAGTCACATTGTGGCGGGTTTTTTTTATAGGGATAAAAGGATAGGGTTAGAGGTCCGGCTGGGCTTCAGGGGCGGTTATGAGTAAGGTTGGAGTGTATTTCCAATGTAATGTCTTTAAAACCATGAAAGACACAGCTGTGTCTGTGTTCACTCCCCATTTAGACTCGGTTCTACACAAGTGCTCATTCAGATTCTCCCAGCTAATTAATGAATACCTGTAAACTTTAAAAAAAAAGTTGGTTTTTTTTAGCAGTTTTCTGGTTCCAGTTAGCTGTTTTTACACCATAATGTCTCCTTGGTTGGAGTTGTGATCAATGGCATATATAAATAGTGAAATACTTTAAACGGTGACTTCAAATTGACTTAAAAAAAGCAGTTTTACATGTTTAAAGTTTTATATTTAAGTCTTTGCCTGAATGCTATCTCCGTGGCACAGTGAATTCACACTCTGTCATTCACCTTCCTTTGAAACGAATCTACCTTCGTGGCAGCTCTGCAAGCGACGGGGGAAACCGAAAGTATCAAATGAGTTAAAGCTTTCGCTTTCGCTTCCAAGAGCCCACTTAATTTTAGTTGCGACTTCTTCATTTAAGTTTGCGGTGAGATCCGTTTGTGTTAAATTGATAAACTTTTAGTCTGTTTTTGTTCCATTGTGCCGTACTTAACATCACATAAGAAGCTCGGACGGCAGCGGGATAAACAATATTGGTATTTTTCCAGTTTGCAAGGTGGGAACGTGATTAAACTGTGCTGGGTCTGCTGTGCACATGTCTCTGACATTTGAAAGTGGAATTTTGTTCTTCTAAGACACAGTATGTTCTGAAGATGGATGACGGGGCTAAGTTGCACCTGAAAGAATGGCTCATAGTCCAGATAGAGAGTGGGGAATATGAAGGACTTTGCTGGGAGGATGAAAACAAAACTATGTTCAGGATACCGTGGAAGCACGCAGCCAAGAAGGACTACAAACAGACGGAAGATGCAGCGTTGTTCAAGGTCAACATTTTCTAAACTTTCATTTTCCAAAACTGTAAACGTAAAATTTGAAAAATAGTGTTCGGGGGTGTTTTAAACTGCATAAATAATCGGATTCCAATTTGCGATTGGGTTGAAGTAATCTGGACAATACCCTTATTTCCTGCACTGGATTATTGTCATAAGAACTTAAACCATAGCAGATGCAAAAGAAATGAGAAAACACTAATTTCACTGTTCATTAGAAGTCGGGGGTGTTTATTTTTCGCCAGATTGTTGGATGGTTGCAGATGGTCGCGTTAATGAACTGCAAGTCTTTGTTAGGAAGTGTGTTTTTTTTAATTGTTTTTATTGTTTTTATTTATTTAACTTTAACTATGTGAGAAAAAAATGAGTCTACTGATCAAATCCGTTACTTTCATGTGTTGACCAGGCCACTATTAGGCCTGGTCAACACAGCAAAGTGCTTTTTAATGGTCACTAGGAGGCAGCCAAGTTTGACTGAACAGAGGCGATATGGACTAAGGTTATTATTAAGTGACCATAAACTAGAACTAGGTATAAAATAAATAAATGGAAATAACAATTTTAAAAAAAATCACTGAATAAAATTAAAACATCATTTTCAAGAAAGAAAGAAAACCAAGAAACAAAACCTAGTTTCTCACTCAAATACAAATATTCAGTAAAAGTTTGTGTTGAACCATTTTGTAATACAAAATATCCATGTTAAAATCTCAATAATAGTGTTTGTAACACAAAGTAAACAAAAAATCACAATTTTCAAAAATTAAAAACTGAAACTCAGCTTTGGAAGCAAAATTGAAACTGAACAGATTTAAAAGCAAAAGCTGAAAACATAATGAAAAAGAAAAACCAATATTAATACAAAGCTATAATAACTAGACCATATAAGATAACTATGACTTCACTGGATTTACTCATCTGAAAGTATGTGGTAAACAATATATTTTTATTTATTTATTTATAGCAGATAAATAAGTATTTTATATCTGTTTCAATAGATGTTTGGTTTATCACTTTATTAATGCAAGACAACTCAAATTTATCTATATAGCACCAAATCACAACAGCAGTTGCCTCAAGGTGCTTTATATTGTAAGTTAAAGAGAGAGAAAATCGCAACAATCCAAGCCCTCCTATGAGCACGAGCTCTGGCAACAGTGGAAAGGAAAAACCTCCTTTCAACAGGAAGAAACCTCCAGCTTAGCCAGGTTCAGGGAGGGATGGCCATCTGCTGCGATGGGTTGGGGATCAGGGGAAGAAGATCGGAAAGACACGCTGTGGAAGAATGCCAGAGGTTACTAATAACTCATGATTAATTGCAGAGTGGTGTATTACACATAGAGAGTAAAAAAGGTGAGTAAAAAAGAAAAATAGTGCATCATGGGAAGCCCCAAGTAGCCTAGACTTATTGCAATGTAATTAAGGGAGGATTCAGAGTCCCCTGATCCAGTCCTAACTATATTCTTTGTCAAAAAGGAAGGTTTTAAGTATTTTAAGCATATTTATGAAAGAATAAACCCAAAAGTCTAAAACTGCTATTTTAAAATATCCCTACTTGTTATCTTTTTCTAAAGCAATTCATTTCAATTTTTCCTCAATGATGGTCTGATGAATTTACACTTTAATAATTTAATGATAGAAAAGAAGATTAATCAGACACTTGCAGATGATGAAGTGCAGCAAAACATGCTTTAAATATGTTGAAGTTTAGAGTTGCATCCAGTTTTCTTTCATGCGACCACTTCTAAACATATATTGTCTCATATTTTAATCATTGTGTTCAGGCTTGGGCTGTGTACAAGGGCAAATATAGGGAGGGCAGGGACAAAGCTGATCCCACCATGTGGAAGACTCGTCTACGCTGTGCACTTAACAAAAGCACAGACTTCCAGGAGGTCCCTGAACGCAACCAGCTGGATATCACGGAGCCATACAAGGTCTATCGCATCCAACATGATAACAGCCAATCCAGGCCAGCAGGTAAAAACCGAGTGTAAGAGTTTCTTATATATATCTTTGATCTGTCTACAGTTTTTGAGCTTTTATTTATTTTTTTATTTATACTTTACAGGGTATTGCTTTAACTATATAGCACAGTATATGTGAATATTTTATTTGTGCTAATTTTATCTACTTGTTGTTCTTCTCAGAGTCTATTCAAATAAAGGATCAAGTGATGCACCACGCCAAGAGGTCTCCAAGGACCCCCTCTTATCTGGACAAATTGGTAAACTAACCCATACAGCCAGTAATCCCTGGATTAACAAAATATCTGAGAGTGGATTATGCAGTGGACACACCGTAATAATCCTAAAGAAATGAAGAAAACATCACTTTGCTTTTAAATGGGAATATTACTTCTATTATTTCTTGTTGGCACTTCATTGCAATCGAGTTTTGAATGGAGTTTAAAGAGTTATCGATTATACTATTATGGATCTTCCCATTTATATTCTTTGCATGATTACAAGTTAAATAATCCTCATTTAATTAATCCGGGGTGTTGGTACAGGTACTCAATTGATCTCTACAAGCTGTTTTGTCTTATCTCCTTTTATGTGAACTTTCTTCTGATTGGTTGTCCCTCATAAACAGAAGGTGTGAAGAACACATGTAGTTGTTCTTTGCTCAAAGCCAGAGCTGTGTGCTTGAGATAAGTCAGTGAAATATCTGCTTTCACTGACATAATACAGAGCAGTCAAACTGTCTGAAACCAAGAATTTAGAGCAATCTGAAACCTGATGACTACTGCATATGCTGGTCAACTTAATATAAGAATCATCCATGAATATAAATAGATGAAAATGTAAAAAAGTCCCCTTTAAATGTGTATCTGTTCACCACAGTACACAACAGTGTGCACCTCCAATAAGAAGCTTTTGCTGTTATGTTAAAAATGTTACTTATAAGCCTCATGCAATGTTTATCTAACCTCAGTTTCTTTTTTTGTAGCCCCAAAATAAAAAAGAATCCTTTCAAGGAGACAAAGAAGAAAAAATATTAACTGGTAAGACTTACATACGCAAACTGGTACATCACTATAGAACCATTAAGGATAATCATGACCACAAAGATCAAACATTTTTTGTAAAAGTGTGCATTTATCCCTGCTAGGTTTCCCACGTGGGCATGAGATTGTTATGGCATTTGGTCACCTTTGAGCTATTTGAGTGCTTGTTCATTTTCCTATATATGAGTTGACTGCAGTGATACTTTGTCCAGGGCCCCATATTGGCCCTTTTCTGTGTTCCCAAACGGTTTGTGAGATGCTGATTGGGTAAACACATGATTTAGGTGAGAAGCGGGCTTATATTGGGATACTGATGCTGTTAACACAGTTATATTTTTGCTGAAGGGGTTCCTGCCAGCTGTAAAAAACAACTAAGCCATATGCTCCATAAATCAGTCATTCTCTAAACTTGACTCTTTTACAGAATTAAACTTTTACAGGTTTTTTTCTTTGTAGTGCCAGAAGGAATATCATATTTCTTTTTGTCAGTGAAATTTATCAACAACTGTTAGTTGGATTGCTGTCAAATTGTTTTTTCTTTATTTTTGGTCAAACTGGATTGGTAGGATAGTCACCCTTATGTCAAACCGTTTGCTGACATGGGAAAAATGTCTGTTGCAATCAGATGGTTTGATATGCCAACCCTTACTTCTCAGAATTTTACTTAGCTTAAAAGTAAAAGCAGCAACAACACACACTGCATACTGTGCTGAGAAAGTTTTATGTGTCTCTTTTCTGCTTTAGAAAACCTGATGAGGGAGCACATGTACTGTGAGGTAGTGGAAAAACATCAAAACCAGCCCCCTGCACCTTTAGCCTTCTTTAATCCTACACTTGCTATATCAGGTAAGAGCATTTTTATGCACAGACAGGCGAACATGTTGTTGGCTTTTTCAGAATATGGTCTTGAACACATGCTATCTTTTGTGTGTATTTTTTAAAATAGAGCTATTTTGTTATATTTTGTAACACTGTAATTTGTTGTATTATTTAGTTTAGTTATTGTTCTGGCTTTCTTGGAGCAACTGTGACCACAGAATTTCCTCTAGGATTAATAAAGTATTCTGATTCTTATTCTTATCTTAAAGACTTCCGTATGCAGGTGATGTTGGTGTATCAGGGCCAGATGGTGATGAAAGTGACCACCAGGAGTCCAGATGGGTGTTTCATCCTGCAGGGACATGTTCCTTTGGGAAATGAGAAGATTTACGGACCCTGCACTGCCCAACAGCTTTCTTTCCCTTCCCCGGGCTCTGTATGTCAGCCACCCACTATGGCTGAAGCAATGAATCGCCTTCTTTGTCACCTGGAAAGAGGTGTTCTATTATGGGTGGCCCCAGATGGAGTGTTTATCAAGAGATTCTGCCAGGGCAGAGTGTACTGGAGCGGCCCCATGGCCCAACACACCGACAAACCCAACAAACTGGAGCGAGAAAAAACCTTCAAACTGCTTGATATACCCACATTTCTCAATGGTAAGGCAGCTCATGCATACATCACAAATCTTTCCTCCATGCAAACAGGTGTTGTGTTTTTATGATCGATCTGAATATACCAACTATCATCTGCGCAGGTCTCCAGAACTGTCTACAGGGGAGGGGGCCTACACCCTCTTATGAGATTGAGCTCTGCTTTGGAGAGGAATATCCAGACCCCAATGTACCTAAAACCAAGAAGCTGATCATGGCTCAGGTGGGTGGAAAAACTTTACAGATTCATTTACACATTGTAACTGTTTAGCATCTGGTTGTAAATAATATATCAAATATCTTTTTTTACATTTTTATTTGATTTGCTCATCAAATCAGGGGATTTAATTAAAAATGGTTTTCAGTTTCAAATTAAGATTCATATTCTATAAATCTTCTGTGCTATCAGTTAAAATGGTGGTCAAATGGCTCTTCCTGTCCATGTGTTGAATCATCCTTGGTCAAGATATCAAACACCAAGTTGCCCCAAGCACTGGATGAATGAGACTCATAGTGGAAAAGCGCTACTCTATATAAATACCAGTCCAATCCAATCTATGTTCCTTTTACAGTTACTTCCCTTAGAATGTCATCCAGTGATATGTGACAGTGCATCTGATTGGCTGTCATCACTTTGTACATTTTTAAAATACCCCACCTAGTAAACACTAACTAAATTTTATGTCAAGCTGAAAAGTCTTTTGCCTTCCAAAGTCAAATCGGGACTTCGGAACATGAAAGCTCGCCGTGCAGCAATAGTAATGTCAACCAGCAGAGGTCCCCATAAGCATATTAATTGTGTATCACAATGTCCTGTTGGTCAGGTGGTTCCCTTGTTTGCAGTGGAGCTATTGCAGAGGTTCAATTTGGCAGAAACTGAAGAGAAGCCTCTGACCATCACCTCCAACACAGCGGGAGAGAAGATGTAGGAGGATGAGGAAAGCTACCGTGCTTCAGGGTAGGCTTGGACAGTGTAAAAGTGGATTGCTGAAGGTGTGTTTCTTCCCTGTAAAGACACCCGCAGAGCATTACAGTATTGTCAGCGGAGATGGAGATGTGTTTAAGAAACATATCATCGCAACATTGGCCTGTTTGTAATGCATCAAAGTAATTTGCTTTTTCTTTCTACCTGCTGTTGACTGTCAAGTGTTACCAAGTGCTCTGCAAACATATTGTTTAACCCAATAAAATGTGCTTCCAAAATACTGTAACATTAAATCTTTATCATGTATTCAATATTAATCTCATATATATATTTAGAGTAGTACTGCTAAGTAATTTAAATTCATAATGCTTTACAACAAATGGCATGAATAAAGTGACACTTGTAAATAAATCTATAAAGCTTTTTTTTCCTTTATTTCTAGCCAACATCATATAACATTCACAATTTTTAAAAATATACATTTTTTTGTAGCTATAACATTTAAAAAGAAAAATCAACAGATTTCTTTTTGAAAAAAAAAAAAAAAACACAAACTAAAGTGAGAGAGTGTGCTGAATCAGAGAATACCCGTATCTGAGTTTAAAATACTTTCATCATTTTCCCTGCCTTCAAACATATACAGTACATAAAAAATGATATGGGAACAAAAGCGTACAGTACACAGGGGTCAAGAGTATTCACAAAGCATCATGTTCCAACGTGTTATTAGCACCATTACTCTTCAGCCATACTGCACTTTTTTACTCTTTCCATCATTCAGTTTTTAATGGAAAAACACCATGAGTGTCGAGGCGATGTGGCACAGACCTGTCTGTGTGGGTGGGATTGTCTGTTACGCAGTTTTCATTAGTGTTCTCCCTTTCTCAGAGATAATGTTAAGAACATATTGGAGAGTAATGCCTTGACGAACGACCGTTTGAAATGACTCCCAGTGATGAGAATAAAAAAGGCTAAGAGTTGCTCGTACATTCACCTTGCCTGCCCAGGCCGACCCGTAGGCATCGGCTCAGAAGCAAGAAAAGAAGAAGAAAAAGAAAAGAAAAATGCATTGCAAAATTGACGGAGAGATTGCATTAAATCTGTTTAGCATATTTACTGTATATAACACCTGTAATGCAATATATATATATAGTCAATTTTTGTTCATGTATATCTGCAATTCTTCAGTAGCATTAACTTTCATAACACTGATTGAAAATACCCTGCAGCAAACACTTTCAGTAAGTAGGTGTGTGGGACAACAACCATTACAAAAACAGAGTGAACACACAAGTGCTTGATTGTCTCACTAAATGTCATCAGTGTTTGTAAGGAGCCATCCAGAGAATCTTCAGCTGCTGCTCCTTTCAGGGCTGTGCTAAGTTAAATATGAGGGATGGAAAGGAAAGGAAAGGAAAGGAAAGGAAAGGAAAGGAAAGGAAAGGAAAGGAAAGGAAAGGAAAGGAAAGGAAAGGAAAGGAAAGGAAAAAAGGGTAATGAAAGGAAAGAATGGTGGAGGAAGGGCCTTAATAGAGTTGACTATCATTTGGGCAGCAGTATGGACACCTGCAAATTGTGTTTTCTGTTGTTTTTATATATATATGTATTTTTTAAATTTCCTTCCCTGCAACCCTGCCTTGAGGTCTCTCCATTGTTTGTCTTGGTTGATGCAACAGAGACAAGGAGGGTGTGTATGTGCGCCTGTGTATGTGTAAGTATGCATGTGCAGATTTCTACTGCCACTTCATTAGCTTGGAGCCATGAGGTAAATCCAGGAGGCTTTCATCAGTTCTGGTTGAGGGAAGGGTGTCCGGGGCAGACCAGCGCCGTTTGCGTGGGCGCTGCTGGTCCTTAGCCAAGGGCTCTCGGGCCAGAGCACTTGGAGGGGCCGGCACGGTTGGATGTGGGTGTTGAGGCAAAGGGGGAGGAGGAGGTGGTGGTGGCATCTCCTCCCTGTGCGAACTGCTGGACTCTGCTGCAGCCCTCGAGGGTAGTTGCGTGCGATGGGCCCTGGAGCTGGTACGAGTGTGTGTCCGATGGGTTGGGGTGGGGGTGAGGGCTAAGCAGACATCACCCTCCGTGAGCTGGCGGCAGGGCAGGCTGTACAGCTGTGTGGTTCTCTGGGGACAGCAAGAAGACCAGCCTCTGTCTTGCACAAAGAACGGATACTCCACCAAGACCTTCAGTAACTCCTACACAAAACCACAACATTGTTATAAACTCAAAGAAGAGACAGTGCATGTCTGGCACTTATTATCAATACAGTGACACGTTGGTGTTTAGTGAAATGTATAAAGAATTAAACCAACCTATAAAATGCAGCTTTTGACCTGGAAATATCAGAGAAATAGCAACCTACACTATGAATAATCACTAAGTTTGTCTATAATATTTTTGCTATTTACTTGAGGATTTATATCTATCTGTATGTGTGTGTGTGTGTGTGTGTGTGTGTGTGTGTGTGTGAAATTCAAGTGTAAGCTTAAGAAGATATGTCAAAGCAAAGCTGACCTGAGTGTTGCGGTCTGTGAGATGGACATGCAGGTGACTGAAGCCTTGTGTACTACTGGGGGAAATCTGCAGGACGGTGCAGGTGCTGAGGTGGAATTCTGGGGAGGTATCTGCACTCCTCAGGAAGTCCTCAGTCCTCAGCTCCTCCACCCGCTTCAATCTCCCGCTGGCCAGCTCAATCAAAGAACCCTTGGTGAAGTGAGGTAGGAGTGCAGGGGGAGATGGGTGATGATGGGAAGGAGACAACTCTCTCCCTCTGTCTCTTTCTCTGTCCCGTCGTCTCTCGCGCTCACTGTCTCTTTCTTGGTCTTTGTCATACTGTGATTGTTTCTGTTTTTCTTTATCTGTACTGCGCTCCCTCTCCCTTTGTGTGACCTTGTCTCTTTCTTGGTCTCTGTCCTGGTCTCTCTGTGGCCTGTCATGGCTGTTAGGTAGACCCAGTGGTGAGTGTGGTGAGTTCCTTAAGTTGTGCTGTCTGGGGCCTGGCTCCCTGTGCAGGCTGTAAAGATGTGTTCCTGAGGAGCTGTAGAGTGGATAGGTTTGAGCCTGAGGGCTGGAGGGACATGCCGACCCCAAGGAGTAGATGATTTGGGTTTCAGCTGGTGTGGCCCCTAGGTGATCCAATAGTCCCCCTCTACTTGCCCTGGAGTCTGGTCCAAGAGGATGGGGACTGAGAGAGAGCAAATTGGAGCTGGTCTTAACTATTCCAGGCAGATGTCTATCCTGCAGTGAGGAATGTGGCTCAGCGGCCCCCTGAGCTTGAGAGTCTGACAAAAATGGCCCTCCAGAATGGATACGTGTTGTTAGATCCTCCTGCTGTCTCCGTCCACCATTGGCATGGGAGCTGTGTTGACTAATATCAAGCCTGGCTCTGCTGCTATCATTCCCATAGTCTCCTGTGAGCAGAGGCCTGGAGGCTGAGGCAGTCCTGCTGCCCGACCCATCCAGGCCATTGGGCCGCTTTCCCAAGTACCTGGGTCTCACTTCAACTAAGCTTGGTTCTTGGGAGTAGAGATGGTGGCTAAACAGGTATGATGGGGAAAAGAGAGAGGAGCTATAGTCCCGCCGACCGCTGTTAATATAGGACCACATCTCTCTGTGACTGGCTGGGAAGGGAGTCTTAAAGGATGAAGTAGAGGAGGATGATGGAGAAGGTGGAAGAGAAAGGGGAACCTCCCCTCTGAGCCACCTGGAGTGATGGGGCAGGGATGAGGAAAGAGGATCATCTCTCCAAGCGGGTGATCCTGAGCCCCTCCTTTCGCTGACCTGCCCTGTGAAGAGTGGAAGAGAAACAGTGGGCGAATAGCTCAGGGTCCATGGTATGGGCACAGGGAGGCCTGGTATTGGAGCAGGAAGAGGTGGAGGAGTATGTAGGAGATGCGGGTTTGGATTTGCCTGGACACGGTCCCTTTCACTGGCTTCTCCTCTCCCTATACTGGACCGACTCCGCAGAGGTACAGGGGGTTTAAACTCATCCAGGGGGATGTGGTGTTCTGCTGATCCTTGGCGAGACTCCCTCTTCTTCGGAGGGAGGCACTCTTTGCCGCGGTCAGGGCTGGGATTCATGGGTGGGCTCCAGCGGCAGTGGGGGCCCCCTGTTTATGGGTGTAGGCTAGGTCACATGGGCCTCACGGGAGAAAGAGGGGTGCAGACAGAGGGGAAAGCTGACACACAGCATCACTGTCAGATCACTGTGGATTCTCTTACGCTGAAGCACCACTCACCTACAGAGAGGATAAAAGAAGACAGAAAACAGAGATAGGTGGGTAAACGGGAGGGAGGGGACAGAGACAGAAGTAAGAGAGATTAAGTGTGAACACTGAAAAGGAACAGTCTGTTAGGTCCTGGCATCAGTTGTAGTTAAGACTTAGCTGTCAGTCTGGTCAGACATACAAACAAACATTCTGCTCTATCAGGCAGATGGAGAGAAATCAGTTGGTGACTCCCTCTTCCAAACTACTTTAAAGAGGTTAGAAACTCCAAGCTTTTCTGATTGCTGTAGCTAATTAGTCATTACCTATGCAGTGCGGTGGGACTGAAACCACCCAACTTACTCGATTCATTCAAACACATTACTCCCACATGTGGGCTAAAAATATATTTTGCAGCCAGTGAAGTTCAGAGGCAGCGCAGTATGTATGTGTATGAGTGCGCAAAAACACACACGTAGAGCACTCACAGCAGGAGAGTTTTCATCTCTGACTCTCAGGGGATGATTGGAATATGCAGATACGTTTTTGTACCACTTTCATGAACCACCCCCTCGACACCCTCGGGTGCTCTCTTTATTCTATATAAGCCTTACTACTAGCACCCCTCCAACCCTTCTCTCTGAGACACACATATGGACAGCAACAGACACACAAATACTCCCCTCAGGCAGCTGTACTTACTCCCCCAGTGAAAGGCAAAGCTGGTCACCACCCACCCAAAGCTGACAGAAACACTGTTGATATTACCACCAGTTGTTGTGGATACAGGGTATATGTCTTTGCATATTAATTATGTGTCACAGCAGGGAATGCAGGGGGAAAAAAAATGTGCGTCTGTTTGCGTCCCTGCACGCACGTATGCGATGTTCGTTCGTGTGCATGTGTTATTTTTCTTTTTTCCCTGGAAAAATATGTGAATGTGTTTATTTGTTTAGGTTTTGTGTGTGTGTGTGTTTTGTGTTTGAGTCCTCAAATGTGTCAGAGATTTTGCAGCCTTGTTTCATTCAGTGAGAAGTGCGGGGGAGCTCCTTCAATTCTTCTCCAAATGCTTTAAATGAGCTCTTTTGAAATGATGGCTGCCACGCTCCAAGTCCAGCTGTTCCCTCCGCCGCCACCGCCATCGCTGTTCCCGCCGCACCAGCCCCGCACTCACCCGCAAGTCTGTCTCAACTGCCTACCGACTCCCTGCCGTCTCACCATCCGCCACACTGTCACCATGGCAACTGTATCCACACACACTCACACATCCAGCTGGTTAGAGAGGTTAGATAGGGATACTCCATAGAGAGGCGGGAACGCTGTTGCTCATCAAGTGACTTGGTCCAAAAACAGAACAAGTGTTAGAGTGGAGCAAGCTGTTTGTGCATCTGAGTTGAAAACTGAAAACTGGGCAGCGAGAGGAGGGGCTTCCTTTCGTCCCGGATGCCGGCAAGAAAGGTGAAGAAAATTCGTAAATGTTTATAATGCACAATAATTAGGTTAGTAGATGAAGCAGATGACGAGGGTCAATGTTAAGTGACTTCTTTTAAGTTATGTTGAAAGCTGGGGGCTAAAAAAAAGGCCTTGTGTTTCAAAATATATATATTCTGGATATGGGGCCTTAATCGGACGTTACGTAATCTACAGACATTTTCAATTTGAGTTCATCTGAGCTGTTAATATTTATATTCACAATAATCTGTTAAATTTATTGATTTAAAATTTTATTGATTTCTTCAAAATGCCAAAAAAGCCTTTTTAGAACGCAATAAAGTAAACCTAAAAACAGACGTCAAAATCAACAAAGTATTCAAAGGTTCTCTTGTGTTTTTTTTCTATAGCAGAATTTCATTAAACAAGCACTTGTCTAGAACCCAGATGTCTTAAATGAAAAAATAAAAAACTGGCTTCAGCTTTTGTCCTCAAATGACTCTTATACTCTCGCCATCTTGACAGTCATTATGAAAAAGGTTGTCAAAATAGACCGAATATAAACTTGCCAAAAAAAAGTACAAGAAAACAAAGAACACAATTGTACATGTGGAGGAGTTTGCAGAGAAATGTCAGGTTCTAACAGAATACTCCTACACTGTGCAGACATGCACACAGAGAGTTGGGATTTAGCTGGAGCTACTGTTGTTGTAACATTTAAATATATCAAAAGCGTCCGATCAAAGCCATAATGATGTTACATGTTCCTTCCAATTAGGGATTCCTCAGTTTTTTGCATGGCTTTGTAACAATATATACAATTAATAAATGCAAGTGTGTTTCTTTTTCACTACAACTTATAAAATAATCCATAAATGTTCTTTTTATTACACTGAAATACAAAATGCTTACATTTTCAACTTCTGAACAACTTCAAAATTTGACATGTACATTTGCAGTGCTCTTCCTCGTCCCGCCTTTTCTCTTCACACATTACTCAGGAGTAATGTCCAACATCAGAAAAACAGAACTGCTAAATTTTGGTTGCTACTTTTGCCTACTTTGATATTTCGCCTATTTTTTTTTTTTTTTATAAAGAAACACCAAACAATAGTTCTATAATTCTAACTGCAACAAAAACACATGTAATAGGTGCTCTTATCTAAGGAGAAGACAGACAAGTTGATGGAGTTGCAAGTTGTTGTGACTTGATGTCACACTGACCTTACAGCAGGCTAAGCAGACATCCCGGAGTTGGCAGTCATTCATATTGTAGTCCTCCCAGAGGGTCAACCCACTCCTCAGCTCCTTACTGTGCTACACTGCTTCTCCAAAGCACTACAGCCAGTTACAACACCCGCAGATCTCAGCAGCTTCCAGCTACACACTGCCTCTGATCTCTGTACGCATGAAATAGCACCAGCGAGCCCACCAAACTGAGGGAAAAAACTGAGAGCCTGCTATCCGTCTCTGTGTCTGTTGTGTATGTGAGTACGTGTGTGTCAAGTGAGTGTGTATATGCTTGTGTGTGCAAAGGGCTGAGGAAATGAGTAATATCTAGCAGTGAGAAACATGTCTGCTATGCAGAGCCACACAGGCAGACCAGTTGCTGCTGCCGCCCACTTGCTTTAATCACTGTGAGGGATACAAACATGCATACATTCATATACACACATGCATGCACATATATGTATACATTGTATACATATTTATATTTATATATGCGTGTGTACACTTATATCTATCTATCTATCTATCTATCTATATATATATATATATGCGCACACAATCGAGGATGCAGCCCATATAGATTATATACTGCCCACCCAATCTTAAATGCATAAAATAAAATAAAAAAATCAGTAATGAAAATCATTCATCTATATGTGTGAACATATTTCAGAAGACATGCTGCCACATTAAAGTAAGGGAGGGATAAAGGGGAGGCAGAGACTGTTGAGAGACAGGGAGGGACGTGGTAGGAGGCTCATCCTACACACACTCTCAGACTTAGGCTTTTGCTGCTGCCTCTGACTCAAAACTAAACCTCACATCCATCAAGCGCATGCACACACACACACACACACACACACACACACACACACACACACACACACACACACACACACACACGATACTTGTTCTTTTTTGTTTATCTGTAGTTTCATCTGAATTTGTGTCCTTTGTTCTCATCAAAGCACTTTATGGCGAACCTGCTTGTTCAAAGAGCTTTTATGAATACATTTGATTTGACTTCATATGCATGCACACACACATACACACACACACACACACTCACAGACACACACTCATACTCAAGCTCGTACGCTAACAGGAGCACTGCAGGAGAGCTCTGAATGATTTGCTTCAGTGATTCAGTCGATACAAGTGAAGTGTGTTGGTATAGCCGGTATGGCTTATTAGGACTGTATCAGTGCGAGCAGTGTATTTCATTCACAGCGAGAAATCAAAAACCTGTCAGTGATAAAGCCTTCTGAAAAATAATAAACAGGCCCTGCGTTGAAAACGCAATACTATGCAAATAACCCTGTCTGATTCTCGTCAAAGAAACAGGGCCAAACCTCAGCTCAAACAAGCTTATGTTAATTATCAGCACAAAATTGCGATTCAGAAACAAGAACATAAAGTGGAGCACAAGAGAAAATAGGATTTAATGAAGCAATCAAATCATTATTCATGGTTAAGTGAAAAAAGAAATCTTTATGTTCCTTTACAGTTCTATAAGCAAACCATTTGTACCCACCAACAGCACATCACAAGTTCACCTTGTCTAACTTCTCATCTTCAAAGAAATGGAAAGCTAATCAGACAAGTAGGTGTGTGTTCAAAAATCAGCCTAAAGGCCACATTAAAACAATCTCAGAGTCAGGCGACAACTGCCAAGTGCATCTCCTCTGACATTTAGAAAACATTACTTGTATGTTTTTTTTCATAGTGAAAATGATGTGCATTGAGGTTGTGTGGGCATGAGTGCTGTCTGCTAAAGCAATTGTTAAATTTATGTGGGTTATTTGAGTATCACAATCGTATCACAAGAGACTGCAGGTAAATTCATGAAGCCGTGCAGATTGAGAACAACACGGCATATATTAGGACTTTAAATGAAACTAAATTTTACATTAAAAAATAAAATTAAGATGAAAAAAATATTTTGAAGGTAATTAGATTTTTTTTATTAAGTAGACTGCTCCACTAGGCAATAATGAATAAAGATAAAATATGCCAAGTATAGCAGGAAAAAAGGTAGTTCACAAACAGAACATAAATTGCAGTTGTTAAAAAAGCTGTATTATGCTATGTTTGTTTTATATTTGTTTCTCACTTGTCTTGCATTTCTTTCCAACCCATTTTTAAGACAGTGGGAGCACTTATCAAAGTAATTATAACAAGAGCTATGAAGAAATACTCAAAATCCATAGTTTATCTTGCAAAACTATATTTATGGTGATGGACATGGACATAAAATCTGAATCACAAGTCCCTGTGTCGCTGTTTACAAAAAAGAAACTTAAATGTAGCTGTGCATTTGCACTTTTTTCTGATCTAGAGCAATAATTAAATATGCACTTTTTTCTATGGTGTATCACTTTCAACAGTGCAAAGTTACACATTACTGTATGTGGGAGATTGACTGGAATGGATTCGCACTTACGCCTTTACCGCTTGCACTGTAACTTGTTGGCCAATCATTGCAATAGAAAAGAAAGAAAAGAAAAAAGATGAAACGGTTTTATGGCGCTGCATATCACAAAAAAGAAGAAAAAAAACCATCGTGGCAGATGCCTGCAGAGGCAGGATAACACATTCCAAAAGATTCGTTTTTTTTCTGCACTGCATTGCAAGGGGACGTATCTGTTGTGATTTGGATGAGAGGCTGTAGCCCGACAGACAGAAATGACAGAAGGTGTATAAAAACTGCTCTGTAATTTACCATAAAGCACTGCATAAACATTTCCACTTATTTTTACATTTTTTAAATACATCTTTTCCTTTGTGCTAGTCAGCACCGTAGAAGAGTGTGGTATTTCTTGTATGTGTAGCAAAGACATAATAAAAAAAAAGAAAAGAAAAAAGAAATATATGGAAAATAAGTCTCACAGATTTTGAAAATTGGTTCAATTATTTTGCATATTAAGTCTTATTCAATATACTATACTAGTACTACTATATGTTGCTAATAATTACACATACCATATTACATATAAGTGGCATATGTAATCGACTGACAAGATAGCAAGCAGCAGGCAGTTGTAAATAATGATTTGCAAGGGTGTGCCAAGGCCCTTGTAATCAGTTCAAAAGAATGACAAATTGCCTTTCTGATGTGACGAGACGAGATGTGTAGGCTGAACGAATAGTTTTGAAAATTTCAACTTTGAAAAATACACAAAAGCAACCAATTTCTAAAACAATGGCAGATTTACTGTACCTTTATTTCATGTATTTTTTATTTTTTATTTTAATAAATTCGATGATTATGCAAGATAACTTGCCGCTTAAATAAAAGATTTTAAACTAAAATCAACAAAGCCAGGTCACTAAGCAGAGGCAATACTTTCATATTGAAAAAAAAAATCAGGAAATACTTTATATGAGGTGTAAATAAAATCATATGAACACAGTCAGCTTTTGTATGAAACACTATTCAGTATTTGATAGACATTTACACGTAATAACCCAGTCATAGTGAAAGAGAAGGAAATAGGACTGGGTTCATCACTGGGTATTTACTATGACAGAGGTATAGAAATGACTGTTGTCTTCTACTTATGTAGCACTCTTTGAAATTCAAGCAAATTCAAACGTATATATACAAATATTAACACAACAAACACACACTGCGTGTTAATCATTTATGGTACTATGATACCACTAAGGCGTTTGGTGTACTCTTCCTCAGTCTCTTCTGTTTCTGCTTGTCTCACTCTCTAGCTTTGCACTATTTAATCTGTCCATCTCACACACACACACACACCTACACACACACACACACACACGCGGGGTCAGGCCAAGACGAGAAAGGTCAGATGAGTCAGACTACATCCAACAAACCGTAGCAGGAGTGTAAAGTACCATGAGGGGTTAAAGACCTCTACAGTTGAGGATTTAGAGAGCATGGGACATTTGACTTTTTAAAAAAAAATGTAAGAAAATGTCATTTAGTGTGGGTTTTTTTCCCCTCATCCTCATGTGTAGCCTTGTATTGAGTATCCGATCACGTTTCAGACTGGGTGGAAGATCTATGATGGACGTCTGATGCAGCAGAAATTTGTTGCTGAATGTAACAGATCGGAACAAAGGGAAGAGTAGAGGAGACAAGAGAAGAAGGTGTGGGGAACAGATAGATAGATAGATAGATAGATAGATAGATAGATAGATAGATAGATAGATAGATAGATAGATAGATAGATAGAAACAACAAAAATAAAAAAATATAATAAACTTGATATTATATTGAGAAAACAAAATAGAAGACAGAAAAGTGATCTCTCAGAACAACTTTGTTTTGATTTGCACCCACCATTCCCTTTAAGTCAAGCACTGGACAGACAATGGCATGGTTTTTGCTGTAGGGGTCAAGCATCTTGATTAACTTGTAGATAAGTTAACAAACATTCTCATTCATTAGAATTTTCTCATTTATTAGGATGAGCTGTGGTGATAGAGTAAGGTTGAGGTGTGGGGTGGGAGGGGTGGGTTGGGGGGAGGGGGGGAGTACTACTAGCTTTGTGCAGCGGATTACTCTACAAAAAGCCAGGCTAAGCTGATAAAAGGACAGGGTGATACGGGCGATAGCTTGTTGGGCAAAAAGCCAGGTCAGCCTTCAGGGCACTGACCCATTCTTCAGCAGGATGAGCCAGCAGCCCTGCCCACAGCAGGTTCATCATAATGAAGATCAGATTATGGCTCAGGAGTTACTATTAACACCCCTACACACACATACACAAATACACACACACACACGGCAGGCTCCATGTACACAAAAACGTGCATGCAAAGAGTCATAAGACTGATTCTTTGTTCACTTATGACAGCTGTGTACTACTCATAGCTGCATAAAGTAATAAATATATTGCAATTTTTTTTTATTATGAATAAGATCAACAGTCCAGCAAAAATAAACATCACATATAAACTCCTAAACATGAGAACTGAAAATATAACTGCTGAAGATTGCAAGAGCAGAGTTAATAGGAGGAGAGTATGGCAGACTACAGTGTGAAGTCTGTAATGTATTGCTGGGTTAATCCCTGTGAATCCTAACTGGTACGGCCTAAGGCAGGCTTAGTATAGTTCTGGGAGGAAATCCCCCTGTGTAGTGGTACAGGCCATTAGCCCCTAGGGTATAAATAGGGCAGCTATTGCTCCTTAAGCTGGCTTTTACGCAATATCAGTTAAAAATATGACTTGACTAATTACATGCAGGTCAGCCAGTCAGCAGAAGCAAAAAATTCTCCACCTCATTCGCCTCTTTCTTTGACCGTGGCAGCCTGCTGCAGTCTGTCTCTCTTTACTTCTGTAAATACTTCAGTGTGCACTTCGCATACAAGTGTGCACACATGGGTCAGCATGAAACAACTTGACAGGTATTCTGCAAATCTTGTGGCTGACATTCTCTGGGGCGGGTGTCATGCAATTGTCATTCATTGACATTTAAGCGTCTGCTGATGGAAGTTTCATTTTTGCATTTTTCCATTGTCTCAGTGTGATCATTTGCCTATAATGTAGCATCTACACCACATGTGCTTTCAACCACGAAGTAACTTTGGTTTCAATTTCTAGGCATCAAATAGTTCACAAAGATATAAAAACACAAAACAAACACCAACTGACTAGTGTTTGTCGGATGAAAGCAATTCTTATGCAACAGCAGTGATGTCACGCATTGCAGATGCACAGTCATGCTTTGGTATTTTCCATCATGGGCCTCACAGACTCCTTTTTCTTTTAATTTAGTTCTCCAACTTTTTATGTACATTCTCTCACAGGTAGAACAGGCAGAGTTTTGGAATTTGTGAATTAGTGACATGATTAGCCAGACTCAGAGCCCTTCATGCAAGCCGTACTCTCATGCTATGAAATCATCAGCTTACGAGTGGGGTGGAGGCGGGAGAATAGGGGAAAGCCAAAGGGAGGGTGATGAAGTCTGATGGGGTGAAAAGAGCTTGAAAGGGAGAGGACAAGTGCCTGTGTGTGTGCGTGTGTGTGGCTGAAGAGGAGGGGGATTACTTTTCATTCCAAAGTTTTGTTGTTTTTGGCATTGTCCCCTGGCGACTGCCACTCAAACTGGGTTTCTGTTGGTTGTCTGGTTTAGCAGCAAAATGTCAGCAAGCTGTAAGCAAACATAGTGATGACATCTCCATGGAGAGAGCATGGCCAGGTCTCCTGTTGGTAGCTTAAGTGCCATTCATTTTCAGAGAGACTGTCTAGACTGGCTTCACATATACTGTCTAGAGTACCTTTATCACTGCTGGTATTCAAGGCAACATTGCTATACACTGCCATTATTGCTATTGCTGTACAACCCCTCCCACACCAAATCTGCCAACCAGCCACACACGGTCACAGTCATTTACTCAACACATGCTTATTCAGTTTGTTATAGAGGGTGCTGCAAATTATATCGAAATATGATTGAGTGGGCTTAATGCTTCATTTCAAAATGAATACAGGGAAAGTCCCAAATCCACTTGAGAGAGAACCTTTATCACCCATCTATTTGATGATGTGTGCTAATAAAAAGAAGATAAATTAAATTAGTGAAAGATGCTTTGATGAGTTATTTTAATATTCTGCAAGACCAAAGGGGGGAAAAAAGGGATGAAATGAGTAGGAAAACAGTGCTCGGATAGAAAAGGTAATATGCATCCCACTTTCGGATAGGGTTTAAGGTCACTATTGATACAGGATGTATCAGATGTTACACCTTCAGTACAGTAACACCAAAGCCAATACTGTGCATTCTATTGTTTGTGCACACTGGGTTTGTCTGAGGGAGCAGTTTTACTTGCATGGGCTTCAGCAGGCAGAATGGCAGGCTTGGCTGAAAAACTGTGGGTGTTAGTGGTGGGTGGCCCGGTTGAAAGGTCACTGACCCCTATTGTAGATGAAGTGTGGAGGAGTAAGAGAACATACTGCTTGATCATACTCAAGGGTTAGCATGTCAAGGCCAAGGAAAACGATCTGTATGTATACAAAGAGCAAGAACAGACTTGGATAACCGGCAGATTAAATATGTAAGTTTGCTTTTGACCACACACACACACTGGTTCATAAGCGTATACATATCTTCACTTAACATAAAAAATAAGCAGATTCAAATGGAAATGAATCGATGAAATACCACTCCCTGCACCTCCATCTCTTAGGACACACTGATCAACAGGTGTGCCTGTCACCTTAAAGCAGTCTGGCACAGTGTCAACTGTATTCAAACACTTGCCTGTGTTTGGGATTATTCATCACACACTCCTGGCTCCTCTGCTGAGCTCCCAAGCCAATTCTCATACCATTCCAATTGTGGGAGTGCTGATCTTGGAACAGCAGACATGCAAGTCCCTTTGACTGACTAAAAATGGCACAAATGAAGAACTACTTCATAATGAAATAAAGTTCACAGAATAATTACCCAATGTCTCAGCTTCTCTTTTCATGATGCCTCCTAAATTAGACGCTGTATGAGTTTATAGTAGGACAGCACTAAGATGACTCCCTTTCCATTCCTTGAGAGGTCATGCAAGACAGGCAAAGACACGAAAGCCTTTGTATGCCAATAGGTGTGACTTGGAGTGACAATGAGAGTGATTATTCCTCACACATCGTGCCTGAATGTTTTCTTGCCTTCTAAGTTCCTGAAAATAAACTTGTTAAACAAAATGAAAAGAAAATGAACACATAAATGAGTTTACGTGGAGTTAGGTAGACTCAGACACTTGCTAAAATACTGCGTCCACGATGCGCTTCACTGAGTTCAAGGTGGAATTTTCCCCTTTTAAATTCAGCCTTAAAAGTGACACATATATATGAACAACATATGATTCCTTTAATCACGTCTCTGCATGAATTTACACTTCATTCTGTAAGTTTTCCCTTTTTGTGCCTTTCACTTTCAGTCTCCTTACCCCACCCACTCTATGTCTTCCTCTCCGTCTTTCCCTCTCACTCATCTGGGTAGCTGTTTGAGAGCATACACTCAACGTGGGTGGGAGTGCTAGAGTAGAGTATATGACTGTTAACACAAGGTGCAGGGTGTGTGTGTGTGTGTCTGCCTGTCTGCGTGGTGCTGTAGGTGGAGAGGCACAGCAGGGCGTGAAGGAGCGCTGTGATAATGACAGGCCATGCATTATATAACATGCAGATTGCATAAGGAGAAGATTATTTTGGGTCCAGATATTGAGGATGTATAAGTAATTTTTTTCTTTTTTTTCTTTTTTACGTGGGTGTATAGCACTATGCGCACCTCTAAGTGCACGGATGTGTGTTTGTGTTGAAATGTTCTGAAATGTACTCATTTTTGTGGTTTCTTTCGAGGAGTGTGTGGGTGTTAAGTAAACTAAAGTGTATTATGTGTTTGTAAGAAGGGGGCATGAATGTTTTCAGATTTCTTTCATAGCTATCTGCATATCAAAACAAGTATGTGGGAATGTTGGCACATTTGTGTACAGTGTGCATAAGGGTGTCTTTATTGCAAGCTCCCACTCATTATCACTTTTAGACTTCAGAGAGATCCACTTGGAGAAAAAAAAGGGTTGAGTCTCCCTGTTGGGTGAAAACCTTGTAACTTCCAGTTTTGATGATTTTCGTGTTTGAGCTTGTGTTAAAAGAACACGCGCTCCTCTGTGGACTGCACAAGTTTTATGACTCTCTCTCAGTCACTCAGTCACAAGGTTATGGTCCTGCAGGATGTGCTGTTTGGAGTCACAGAAGTGAGGCAGCACAGATACAGTCTCCGTGTGCCACTGCCTCGTCTGTGCGCCTCGCTCCATGCATGAGTGTGCCCCTGTAAAAATAGACCTCTTAAAGGGCCAGCAGCCACTCAACCTTCTCCCACAAGAGGCCTGTTCTCCTCTACATGGTGACAGTACTCTAAGAAACATGGCATGGGAGAACATGCTGTATTTCTAATTCAGCCCACAGAGAAAAGTTGTATTTCTCTTTCCAAAAATATATATAGAAGTATCGCTACATTCACTTTGCCTCTACATCATTCATAAGGGCACATCTCTGTACACTGGAGTATATCATAGAGCCGTAGGCTTTGACTTGTTAAGTTGTTATAACACAAAATAAACACGGGAGATTTGGGTTTTGAAAACACCCATTTACAACTAGAGCCCTGCTCTGGCATGAACCTTCTGATACACCAGAGGATCCCTGCTTCAAATTGCAAATGACAAATTCAACATTCAAAGCACCGATTGCACCTTGTAGATGAAACTCACGTTCCTTTCAGAAACAAGCATTTCTCAAAGCAATCACACAGAGACATAAGACTTCCTGTACACTCCAGCAATTCACCCTCATAATTGAAGTAAGTAAATTAAGTCGATGGGGACAAATGTTATATGCTTCCCTTCAATCACATCTGTAGCTGAGAATTGTTTGAACCTGTGAAATGTTCCTTTATGCAGCATATGGGATGTCACCACAACAGAAGGACAGTGCTTGATGTAGCAGAAATAGATACACAGAAATGATAACTGTGCACACTGGTGGAGTATGAGTCTCCCTCTATGTCTATCTCAAATGGGAAAGAAATGAGGAGGGAGCAGTCAATAATGGAACTACAAACTGGCTTACATGTTCTGCGCTTTCAAGAGGAAAACACAGAAACAGAAAAAATTGAAGTCTTTGACTAAGTAGACTTTCAAAGTTAATTAAAAAAATAAAAGGGACTTTATAAGTTCTTCCAGTGAATAATTATAAGGCATTTCTTACACTGCTTGAATAGGAACTTAGATCACAGATGCCTAATGCACCTGCCTTTGAGTGCATGAGCTCTTTCCTAGACTTGTCCCCAACATCTGTAAATCTTCCCCCTCTTCTCCTCCTCCATCATTCCCTTTCTAAATTTTCCCCCACATGGGCTAACCCCACCCTCACCAATATTATACCCATCCCTCCCAATTTAAGTGGGCTCCTCGAGGGCCCCTTGCTATCTCTGGACCAAGGCTATTTAAGCCCACTGCTCTAATTCTGAAAGCCCTGATCTGCCGTCTGAGGCTGAGTGATGAACCTCCACCTCTCTCCCTCTGTCTGACTCCATCTTTCTCACACACTCCTCTCTGGATCAGTCACACTCTCCCTCTTGTTCACACGCTCTCTGTTATTCTCTTCCACGCACACAAACACCCACACACATAGGTGCTGACTTACATGAGTCTGTACAACATGCTCATTCACACGCACGTGCACACACACAAACAACTGAAACACATTTTCTAGCTTTAATCAGATTAGCTTACTCTCAGAATACATGTACCTACAATAACTCATGAACCTGTTTTGTCGGGACAATCGAATCACACAGCCCAGTCTGTTTATCCTGTCACTTGAAGTTGCCAACACACCTGTGCTCTCTCTCTCTTACACACACGCGCGCACTCAGAGGAGGAAGCAGTGTGGTCACATACCTTGCCGGGTGCCTTTGCGTAGCAGGTATCAGAGAGTTTACTCATTGGATCAGGCGGCAGCAGGCACGTAGGAATATCCAGTTTTGACACTGCGAGTCTCTTCCTCCTCTCTACTGCTCAGCCTTCCCTCCCTTCATCCTATTCCTGCCTCTCCTCCTTCTCACTTTCTAAACGCCTCTTTGCTCTCTCTCTCTCTCTCTCCCTCTGAGTGAGTGTGCTCTCTGTCTCTCTCCCCGGCTTGCTTGATCTCTCCAACCCCCTCCTTCCCTCTCTCTCTCCTTCTCTCTTTCTATCTCCTTGCTAGCAGACACCTTGTATCTATCTCACTGTTATAACTTCAGTCTACAGTCATTCCCTTAGTAAGCCTCTCTGACACACAGCAACATTTAATAACTTTTTCTTTCCCCTGCCTAACATGCTCTCTGTCACTCTCTCCCTCGCTGGGAGTGTATAATTAGACAGAGCTCAGTGGTAATACAGTCAGGCTCATTGTGGGAGCCTTAGCGTTGCTGCTCATGTTTGGCTGATAGCCCAGTGGCTTCACTCATTAACCTCCCTCAAGCTGCAGAATGGACCAGCCCACAAGCTGTGCTATTTGCTGCAACACCTCAGCCTCTTAGCCCATCAGCCAATCACAGTCGGCGTGGACGATAGAAAAGGTGTGCTTGCTGGGCACACAGTACTTGTAGGTGAGAGAGCTAAACATAATCACTAAGTATTGACATGCTGCGACAGGTGAAGCGTAATATCAGCTGTCCAGATCTGACACACTAAGAGTTTCATCATAGTCATAACAAGTCAGTTCTCTTTTTAGCGTAATCACTTGTTCATGATCTGCGTGCAGTGCCATCATGTGCTTTTCTTTCAAGCGTGAAACCACAAAAGACCACTCACACGTCTTATTGCAAAATCACTGAAGTATTGGAATGTCCTGTGTAATGTAGCAATAAGTCATATGCTTTTCTTTACTGTACTGTGTGCTCCACTTCCCATAACATATGACTTGGCATAAGTCCTTGAAGGGTGGTTTCTTTAACACAATGTGACAGCTGTGTAGGATCAACATCAGCAGTTTCCCATCAATTGAATGCCAGTAAATCATGAGATATTTGGTTCAAACAGAACTAATACCTAAACATTTCCCTGTAGAAACTTTTAGGCAGTTCAAACCATTGCAACTCTTTTCTTTAATCATTAAATTACATTTTGCACTCTAAGGACAAGTTTGGAAGCATACGTTTGTGTTGACTGACATTCTAATTTATGTTAACTGTTGACTACGCTGAATGATTAAATACAACTTAAGAGTTCTAATGTATGATCTGTATGCTTTTACTTAACAGTGAAAGTGAACTGAGAGCTCAAGACTCACTTATTTGTGATCACTTCCCTGATGGATTGATCAATAATGCATAGTTTCTATTTAGATTAGAGACTGTGTTCTGTTTGTGTTATTGTCTTTTCTTCTGTCACGTCTATAATAACCCTGGCCATCGAAAATGATGAATAAATAAATAATTGATCTTATGATTGCTTCCCAGAGGCGCTATAACAGCCGCAGAGAAGCTCATACACCTAAAAGTTAGATACCTAAAAGTTTTTCTTTAAAATAATAACTTAGTTTGTGGATATACTGGATACATTGCATTTTTGTCAACCACACCACCAATCACTCTTTCCTGCTGATCATATGATGACCTCTTAAAAGAAAAAAAAAAGCAGAACAAACAGAACAGAGAGGTTGGGTATCCGACAGGCAAAATGATCTCCCTTGTAAATGGTGAATGACTAACATTCAGCTCGGTAAAGGGCCTTTAGAAAAGTGCAGCCATCTTTAAAACTATCAACATGTTTCAAGAAGATTATTAGGCAAAGATAAGATAAACCATCTCACCCCCACAAAATTACAGCTACATCACAGCGTTATAACCCCCGTAGATAAAATTCTAGGCTATTTCCTTCACCTTTAGATTTTGAATACCATCAAACACAACCTTTGAATATCAACTGACATAAAAATGTCTACATATGCTTGAAGCGATTTGTTTTTGTTCTGTCAGCTGAACATCTCCACTGAACATAAAAATTGAATATCTAAGTTATTTCAGCAAAGGTCATCAATGATTTCATGTCGAGCAAGCATTATCTCTTGAAAGTTTCTGTTTGACTGGAGCCCAGGAGTAGGAGGGAGATTGTGATCAAACAACCAGAGAGAGTGGGAGGGTGTGACTACAGCACTAATCGAGAGATCACATGGCTTGTGTGTGTCTGTGTGCTCATAATCGTGCATGTATCTTTCGCTCTTGTGATCATTAGGCACTGTGTCAGTAAAACGTCTTAGTATCGTTTCCTCTCTCCTTCTCTCTCTCCCAGTCTCACTTCTGCATTTACAATACAACATCCTTTAAGCACTGGTGTAAATAGAACTGGGAAAAAACATTCAAAAATGAAGGTTACGGAACAAGCCAACAACCCCATTTTTGCTTGAACTTGAATTTATGTGCTGTTAAAACATCGGTTCATTGATAAAAATGCTGACTCAGAACGACAGTAATGACAAATCACTTTAAGAGCACAGAAAATAATGTAATGTTAAAGTGTTCAAGTGCATTAATAAACAAATGACTAATTTGTGAGGTGGTGTTACGTGTAAAGTGCAGTCAATGTGATGTAGGGCGTTTCACAATGTGTTAAAGGGATTAACTTCCTAGAGCGTAAACAGACAAGCACAAATGCCAATACACTGATCAGAGGCTGTCACAAAGTCAAATATACCTTGAGAAGCCCATAATAGCAAGCGAGTAGGTTTCTGGGTGAAATCTGACCCGTCTACCCTTAAATCAGGCAAATCGATTTAGCACTTTGCCATATAACAGTCTTTGATTGCAAGCAGGCCCACAGATCTCTGTGGAGAAACTGCAAAGGGTTACAAAAGACTAAGCCATTGAGAAAAAAATTAGGTTTTTATAAGTGAGGCAGTACCTTAAACCAATAATGGGGGAATCTTTTACAGTAATTTGGAATGAAACCAACAGTGAAGCAGCCAATCACATGGCAGTGAGACACAAACTTGCGAGTCTTGACTACACACTCAGCGGTGACAAAGCCATAGTGAGGCAATTTCACAACTCTGCGTTTTTGTGACATGCTACAGTTTTGGATACTGTATGCATGTGTGTGCTTGTAAGTCTATAGTTTGCATGAGCACACCACGTGTTTGCGTGTGTGTGTGTGTGTGTTGTGTGTGTGAAAGTGACTCACCCCGTGTCAGTTACTCCTCTACTAAAGTGTCCTTTCCTTTTTTACTTCACACCTCTCCAGTTCGCTATTTTTGGGCCATGTTAGCAGAACTAGTAGTATACAGAATCTCTCTCTCTTTCTCTCATACACACACACACACACACACACACACACACACACACACACACACACACACTACAACATGCAAAACCCATTGGGAGTGTTTTGGAAGAGTGAGAGGAGACGTGCATCTTTTATGGTGAGCTGCAATAATAGCTGATTCGGTAGAGCCGACAAAAATATCCAGGGTTACTCGCAAAGTGAAAAATATCGTATTGCATAAGATGCTGAAAGGACCTGACCACGTAAATGCAACAGTAGCTCTCTCCCACAGAGGCACGCACACCCATTTTTTTATAGACACACAAGCATGGGCTCACATAGACACTCACAAATGCACACAATGATGTCCTAATAGTGTCCTGCAGGCAGGCGGGCAGAGGAGGGCCGGGATAGAGAAACTGGAGCTGAGGCAGAGTGCTGACTCAGGGAACAAACCAGTGAGAGAGAGAGAGAGAAAGTGTGTAGGCTATGTGTGTGTGTGTGTGTGTGTGTGTCCGTGTGTGTAAGAGAGACAGAGACAAAGAGGAGGACACTGTGCTACATAACGGCCTCTCGACTTGCGTATGCAAACCAGATTGTCCCAACCACCGCTCTGCTCACTTTAAATTGTTTTACCAACCGCTTTGAGGTTAAGGCCAAGGCTCCTGACTGCCGTGACAGCAGAACCCAAAAAACCAAAGTCTTACACTTGTAAGAATTCCATTGAGAAAAAAAGGAGAAGTAAAAAAGAAGAAGTTTTAGTCTCTGTCCCTTTAGTTGTATTATATCACTCCTGGTTTTGTCTGCTGAGTAAATGCTATGAGAAGTTTCCACTATGCTTTATTCACAACTTCAAGGAAAATTTGCTTCGACTTGGATTTATTTTTCCTACATTTAGCTTTTATTTCATTAGTTAACCATCTGGGCAATCTGGCATCACAGTGGTATAAACTGCAAGTCAGATGATCAGACGATCAGGTGGTCAGACACATTTTCATCAAAGTATAAATAAATTCAAATATCAAAAGCAGTCGCTTAATTAACTAAAACTGTATATTAAACCACAGAAAAGATTACATTAACTGGTGGTTCATTTTGCTGTACGTTTATTACAACATACATGACTTGAGTTTTCATAAGTAAGAAGGATCTTTAACTTTTTTAGCAGCAATTGCACATATTTAGATCCACATGTGTGTGTGCATATGACCATGAGGTATGTGTGGTTATGCGAGTGTGCATGTGTCATGCAATGTAGATAGACTGCTCTAAACACAAGAGCAGCAAGTCAGCAACATCCAGGTGGTTTTGGTTTACCCTCAGATTTCACTCCCCCATTGCTCTCTCTCTCTCACTTCCCCACTCTTTCTTTCCTTGCTCTCTCGCTTTCTCCTTCCCTCACTCCCTTGTTGTCTACCCTTTGTCTTTCCTGCTTGATTATTTGTCCTTTCACTCCGGCTAAAAATATTTCCTGCTCTGTCACTATAACAAATCACCTTAGAGGAAATTTGCTTCCAGCAGTTTGATACAGCAGCAATGGCATCAGCTCCACCCCCACCCCCCTCTACACACACATGCCATACGCATTGGATCATAATGGTGTTAGTGGATTAGTATTTGCGACTGAGGCCTGATATAAAAAGTATGTTTGTGTGCTTGTTAGACAAACAGGTGCGGTAACCTCGAGAGGCTGACTGAGCTGTTAGAGGGTTGACAATGTAGGTGCAATAGTTACACTGGGTCACAGCAGTTGGAGAGCTGAAATAACAAATACCGTCTCACTTGCGCACACACAGACAGGGTTGCACCTGCGCTTTGCTGTTCCAGATAGCAGGAATATATATTGTGTGAGAGAACCACCGAGTGGAGTGATGCAGACAAAGAATATGTGAGAGCAAACGTCCACAAGGGTACGTGTGAAAATAGGTTTCTACATAGGAGAGAGAAAGCAAAAGAGGGAGTGTGAAAAAGAGTGGGGTTGACTGGCCACTCTTGTGACTCGTAAGAAAATTAAATAAACAACAACTTCTCACTCCTGCTTTCACACTTGATGTGCAACTCAAACGAGTCTGTCGGAGACGAAGTAAGGTGTCACTGTTTGGTGCTCAGGAGAAATTTCCTTCTTGTTTCCCGTTCCCATGGCAACTGTGTGGTGACCCACGGTGACCTCCGACAGCTGGAGAGGGACGGAGGTGAAGCCGTCATTTAGCACAAGTCAGTGAAAGAATATTACTGCATTCATCTCTCTGATGAAGTCAATAACCAGCCTTGATGATAAAGATACATTGTTTCTCTACAGATCAAGTGATCAGGGAACAAAGCACATGAACCTCTAGACTATAACTCATGAGTCACTTAGTGGGTATGTCTGCAAATGTGATCAGTACATTATTTTACTTTAAATATTTATATTTTCTCAGTGTGTTTGTTACATTCATACATTAGATTTCTTGTCTGTTTGTCCAGCAAAGGGAGGGGGTGAAAGCCTATTCACTTTCAAGGTTTGACACAGTTAGCCATTCCAGAGCCCAAATGCCACTTTTAGTACCCACCCAGTGAACAGGTTAAAACAGTAGTATGATGGTAAACATCTGCCAACAGATGTTTTTCTAACATACAACAGAGATCCAGTGAGACAAAACTAGAACTATTATTTGGAATATTGCTATATAATAACTAATTTGGGTACTAAACGGTTGTGAACATATACATACTAACTTTATCCAACCCTTTAAAAAGATGTCCATTGCCAGCTAATTCATATTGAACAAAGTCCTCGAACTTTGTGTGGTTTTTCTTGTGCTACAAGAAAAATAATTTCTGTGTTACTCAAAAACTCACGTTGTAGAGGGTATAGCAGCCAGGGCAGTTGTCTGACTTGAACATTATATATAATATTATATAATATTTCATATTTTGATTTTTTTTTTCAAAATGTATATCATTTTATATATACTATTTAATATTTCAAAATAATATTTTGAATTTTTTCTCAAAATGATCAGTAGTATTTTTTTCTAAATGTCATCGTAATACTTTGTCATACATTGATCAATATAGTCGTTATAGACAAAGCACAGTATCCAGATATCCATGAAAAGAGGATTTTCAGGGCTGAAAGGTGTTAATAGTATCAATGAACTAATTAGTTACAGTAGACATCTAAAAGTGATATTCTGTGCTCTTGTTGAGTTAGTTCTAACAAATTATCAAAAAATGTCCATGGGGTCCAAACAAAACTGAAGTTTGCTACCTGCCTAACACCTGCCTTAAAAATCTGCTTGCTAGCTTAGTTGCTAGCTAAAGAGTTATTTAAATTACAGATGTATTTGAGAAGTTTCAACATACAGGTTAAAATGTTCTGAACAACAGTACATGTTGAGGATTTATCAGTGAGATAAAGCACGAACAAGTTACAGATGGGCAGAGCCAAGTGCCATAATATGACAGAAAGAAGACAAAGAAAACAAAACTGCAGCTAACGTGTTAGCCAACCACAACAAGATTAGGAGTTATTATTTGCTGCTCTTAACCTACTGTGATGTCTAATCTGAAACAGTAGTTCTTCCAAAGAACTAACTCTATGAAGTCCTCTGAAAAACTAACTGCTGCTTCCATACCAATTAACAAAAAAAGCAGCCAGGTGCTGCCCAAGAGCCACATCTCAAACTCTACAGCACATGCAAAAAAAAAAAAAAAAAAAAAAAGACTGAACAAGTATGGCTTGTTTGGAAGGATTGCTTTGCAAAGTTGCAGCTAAACAAACCAGAGAAAATCTATAACATGTTCAATGGTCTAACAATCCAGCAGTATAACAACGTCCTTTGTATACACAAAACCAAAGTGATGATTCTGGTCATAATTCACATTTGGTGAAAACCAAACACAGCATATGAGCATAAACTTATCATAACAATTGGTAAGCACAGTGTGTGGCAGGGTGACGATTTGGGTTTGTTTTGCAGCTATAGGACACGTACACCTTGCAGTCATTGAGTCAACCATGAACTCCTCTGTATGTCAAAGTATCATAGAGTCAAATGTGAGGCCATCTATCTAACAGCTACATGGCTGAAATTGGGTCATGACCCTAAAAACATAACATCAATTCTAAAAGAGAATGGCTGAAAAAAAAGAATCAAGGTGTTGGAATTGTCCAGTCAAAGTCCAGGCCTCCACCTGACTGACATACTGAGATGGCTGTTAAGAGTGTTGTTCATATACAAAGAACCCCAAATCTGAAAATTCCTATTCTGTGATTTTAGAGACTGATAAACTGATGCAGAAAATGTTTACTTAAAGTTACTGCTGCTAACTACCAAATTATGGGTTTTTTCACAGGAATGTATAGAGCCTTGTAAAAACTTTTTTTTTCACATTCAGTAAAAAGCGGGTGCGAGCAAACTCTGTAGAGCCTTGAACCTAGAAATTATGTCACTATATTATTATTTAACCAGTGGACGCCACCAGACACTGTGCTAAACTGAGGATACTGTCTGGTTGCAGAAAATCAGACAATAATTGAAGGTCACATCAACACCTTAGGTAAATATATAATCACCAGATAACCTAATATGAGTGTTACTGAACTTTGGAGGAAACCAGCACAAACCCTTATGGGCACATGGAAACATTTAAACTCCATCCTACCAGCAGATTTAAACTCAGAACCTTCTTGGTGTTGGCAGCCCCAGTGCCTATACGAAGTCAATTTAGGAAACGTGATGTAGCAGCCGTGATTGCAAAGCTGATATAGTTTTCATCGTGTGGGTCTATAGAGTATGTCTCTGTCATTTACTGTAGCAGGCAAAAATTCATATGTCTTTGTGCCTGTGGACAGATTTTTTCAACACTGTTGCTTGAAGATTTGTTGCTTGAGAATTCACTGTTGCCGTGGCTGTTGTAATCCCATTGCAATGGTCTCTAATTTTTCACTTAATTTCTTTGAGTGTATGTGTGTGTGTGTGTGTGTATAAAAAAGGGCAAACCACAGCCCTGCTACCTGTATTTCAGCAGGCCCTGTTGTCTCATTATCAGAGTGACATTTGCGCAGTCCTATGGAGCCATCTGGATGCGTCCCACACACATGTGAGAGAAACCAGCCTGGGTTTGGATCTGACTCACATCAAACAGCCTCTCTGCCCACACACACACACAAAGAGAAACACACACTAACACACACACTAAGACACAGACACCAAATACAGACGGCACAAACAGAGCTGTTTCCAGAAGCTAATATCTGACATTTAACGAATAGTGAGGCCACTGAGTGATGCTTTGCTCTTAGACTTTTCAAACAGAACACTGAAAGCTCGCTGAAAACATCTGTATATAAAGCTATGGACAGCTACGAAGGGAAGACAGTACTTCTCCTCTTAATCACACTGAAATCGCATTGAATGTGATTTCAAATGTGTGTCTGCGTATGCATTTATATGTGTGGGACAGTCCCGTGAATTTAAACTGAATAAAAGTGCCACAGGTTGGAGTTGTGAAACTATCAAAGACTAAATGGCACAGAAAAAAAAATGAACAGAGGTAATGTGAGGCTTGATTGTCCAGGAAAGCCCCGGTACCTGAATTTGATCAAAGCTATTGCTTTACTTTTAGTTTCTACATGACAAAAAATACTGAATGTCAGAGACTATGGTATCGATGAAAGCAACACATCAAAGAGTTCTGAAAATGTACTCACAAATAATTTCTGCCAGCACCTACAATCAACCCCAGTTCTTTATAATAGAAATGTAGTTTTTGTGATAATGTTTTTAAAATCCTAAATTCCTAGAATCACTACTAAATTTATCTCAGAAAATCTGTTTGTGGTCTGCTATGTGTAACTTACACTGTAGTAACTAGGAGTAACGAGGATAGACAAAATGCAGTGTGACTCAAACACAGAGAAGACCGAAGAGCGTGTGTGAACTCTAAAATGCTGCATCTTAACCAATTTTATATCCTGGTTTCATAGCGAGCTGTAACCTACAGAGGGAACGCTATTACTGTTGCTCGACATTTGTGAAAAGGCACAATGCAGTTTCGCTATGACTGTGTCAGTGCAATGAGCCATAGAAAAACACAAGTGCACACACAAGTGAACCAAGACGCTGTAAAAGTTCGTGTTTGGAGTTGTTATCAAATCAAATGCTACTGGTTTAGTGTTTGAGGTTCATGCACATTGAAGGATTTTCTGTCCAGTGTTCTCTGTGCAGTCCTGGGCCTCCAAACTCCATTACCTGAGCAGCTCTGTGCATGCAGGTTGCAGAATACCACTGTGATATTCAATGATGTGCTAAAGCTCTGCCGCATGCTAGGTAGGCCTCTCTCTTCCCCTTCATCTTTCTCTCTCTCTTTCCATCCTACCTTCTCTCATCTATAATTGATTGCTCCCACCGTACCAACTTCATTTGCTGGCTGTGAAAAATGAATGAGACAAGGACTGGAGATGCTTTTTTTTTCTCTCTGCTGGTTTGATACCGGATTAGCCATTTACAGTGTACGTGTGTCTTCTGTGACCAGGCTCGGGGTTCCCAACCTGTACCAAATACTGATGAGATTCTGCCAAGAAAGCAGCTCTGGTGCAGGCAAAATAATCAAACACATGAAGTTAGCCTGCTAAATAGCATTATTCAGGACAAACATCATCATGAAGCAAGAGATATAGTAAATGGAAAATCATGATTTTTCAGAACATGATTAAAGCTTATGAGGTGTGAATTATTGAGCTGTTGCATGGAAATTAACCTTGTGACTTATGGTGAATGCAAAATTCTCATTATAGTAATCTCACGTTTTCAAAGCACTTTTCACGCATACAAACACACGGCATACAGTACCTTGCACACATTTAGACACTTTCAAATACACATGCAAACCCTCACGCACAAACTGTTCTCTGGCACAGCGAGATGTGCTCCTCTGAGGTGCACGCCATGTGATGCACATTCTGCTTACCTCCTCTACACAGCTCAATGGACTTTCAAGCTGTGTCCAACACACACTCGCTCACCCAACCAGGATTATTAATAGCGTGTTTCACTTCCACAATGCGCCAGAGAATTTCAAATGAAGCAGTTCAGAGCTGAGGAGCCGAAGATGACATTACTGTGATGTGAGGGGTAAAGTTACAAGAGGAGCTGGCATGAATGGCATGCCCTCCCCGCTGAACCTTCCCACCTACTATCCCAAGCACATTCCCACACACATATCCTCATTCATGAAAAAAAATTGGCCTGCGCAGACGCGCACAAAAACAGAGCCACATTTTACCAGTCTGCTGACGGTGAAAGTTGCATTGGACAGAAGGGGCTTGGTGTGGGCAGCAGAGGGCTGACAACACAGCAGCTGTTCGACTTTCTGCAACCTGATGGAGTGAGTGCATGTTTGTTTTTGGGAGTGATGATGATGGTAGTGATGACGGCACTGAGATAATGTGGATGTGCAGGCAGACGGCAGTGAAGAGAAGGTGGAGGTTGAGAAAGAGGATGATCTCTATTGTCATTCAATCTTCAGTCTGGCGCTTAAATGTCTGAAAATCAGAAAAATCCTTCTCTATCCATTTACATCTCTCACTCCGCTCACCTCTCTGTCTGTTTCTTTCTGTGGCCACAAACCTACACATTAAAAGGGACAACCCTAACACAGAGAGACCCTGAGTGTCTGTCTGAACCTTATAAAAGCAGAGACTGTCTGTGTCTGAATAAGTCTTGATCTGCAGAGGTAGATACACAGTGTAGAGGTACAGTTATAAAGAGAGATGGAGGACGGTTCGTGAGAGAAAAGCCTAAGAACACAAGAGAGTGAGAGTGCGTGAGAATGAGAGATGTACTGTAGGGAGCTGGAGGGAGCTGGAGAGAGAAAGTAGAAGAGACGGAGGGAGAATAGATGAGCATGAGAGTGTGTGAGAGAGATAAATAGAGACAGAGTGAGCAGGAGGAGGGGGAGAGTGTAAACAGCAGAAGGTTCACTGGGTTCAGTGTGCAGTAGAAGAGCTGAAAGATGGGCGTCAGAACTCGAAGCCCAGGGGGCTGGATAGTGGTGCGTGACTCACATACTCATGCATACATTCACACACTCACATACATGCACATGTATGCAGACAAGTGTTCTGTGATAAGAAATCTCCAATAGCTTGTTTTTATTTTCAAATCAATCATTCATTGTAAAGCGCTTTGGGTGCCTTGAAAAGCGCTATATAAATCCAATGCATTATTATTAATATTATTATTATTATTCGACACACCATTGACACCAACTTTCTATGGCCCAAAGGTTCTATGGCCCAAAAAATTCAAATTCATTAGTTTGCAATAAATAAGTGTGAATATTTTTCTGCTATTATTCAGAATTCACAAACGTAATCTGCTTTTTAATCTATGCATCACAAAACTGGCTGCTGTAGACTATACCATTGAATTTTTTTGTCCATATGTGTGTGTGTGTTGTATCACAAAATGCATAATATCACACAAATATGGTCTGACATTTCCACAGATGAAAAACACTAAATACAATCGGCCTTTATACTCACAGGTCATCCAAACCATTTTACTGTGCAGCATTCCCTTTTTATCTTGCAATGAGTAATGTCCTCAAGAAAATACTAAGTTCACTGTTGTATATCGGTGGCAAGGATCAGAATGACGAGTCAAACCGATACTGTCAGTCACCCAGTCCAAGTTACTGGTTTTCTCCACATGAGTCACAACATCTCATTTAGGCACTGAAAAAAACATGGCATGCCCTTGCAAAACTACACCACTACAAATTTTAAACTTAACTGAGTAAACTAGAGCTTAAATACATGCCCTGAGCTTAGAGAGTCAAAGCACAACTAACGAATGCGATATTATACTAAGCTGGTGGCTGTCAGGAAGTTTTAATGACATAACAGGTAAATATACTGCATCTGTCAGATCTCCTGCTGGCAAGGACAGAGGGTATTGAGTGCTGTGGTTGTATATATAATGCATTGCTGCTTTCAAAGAAGCTGTCACTCACTGTATTGCATTCATCGCAAAGTCTGGCGAGACAAAGCTGTTTCACACAAAAGGTTGTGCATCTCACAGCTGAAGCAAGCTCAATCCTAACGACTGTCTCGTCTCACAATGGCTAATTAACACCTTGACAGAGCTGCGTGCTCCTCTTTCTGAGAACAAAGGCACTGCTACTGTCGCCTCTCTGTCCTGTCACATGTAGCAAACAGCACCTAGATAATGTCTAACAGCGAGGCTCTGAGGCACAAGTTGGAACACTGGCAGGCAGGTGTGCACATTCGTGGATGTGGCACTTGGATGTCTGTTGCCATGGTGACCCCCAGAATATCCCCACACAGCACAATGTGATATTTTTAATAAAGTTTGAGGCCTTTGCCTTTACTGTCTGGTGTAGCTGTGAAGATTTAAAGTGAAGATGTGAACTTTTTTCTTTTTTTTCTTCTTCTTTTTTTGCTCTGTTGCTGAGGCGCCGTAGCTGCGCGCGTAGTTCACCTGAGAAAATCCAACAGCTTATGTCAGCGGGCTCATAGCTCATTGCTCCATCAAAGTAAAACATGAATGCAAAGGGAATACTAAGTAGTGACCATGAAAACTGTGTGTGTAGATGTGACTATATGTGTTTGTGACTCTGTATGTGTGTGTGCAAATGTGTATATTTACCACACTATGACTCACAAACCACATCAGAGACTATGCTGCAGAAAACTGAGACAACACAGTTTCAAAGAGGAAGCCAGCACTGATAAAGCTGAAAGAGCAACAAGCACAACACACACACACACACACACACACACTCATGAACACGCGCTCAACAACACCATGAACGCTGAGTGGAAATCCCCTTTTCTTCACCTGAATGAATTAAACCTGGGAGTATCTACAATGACAAATAAAAAATATAACGCGATTAGAATTGTTCTTTATTCCCCAAAGACACTACATCAACAGTAAATGAACGTTACTCACATTTGATCTCTTGTTGGTGGAGATAACAGCAAATCTGACAAATAATTTTCCACACAATCAGTCCAAATTTCACCTTTTTTGATTTCCTGAATGTGGCATTAGTTGCACTTGGTAATTTTTTTGAGGAATGGTGCCGCGAGCTGCACAGCGAATCTCTTGAAGTGTGAACTAATATGAGCTGTAATGCACAATCTTCTCCAGCAGATGTCAATACTGACTTAAAAATGAGGTACTGGAAGTTGTTGACAAGTATAGCAAAGTACTCTCAAGTGGATGAGGCCTTGGATAGGATGAAAGCAAAAAAGTTTCCTCACAGCTTTGAGGAGAGGCAGGCATAAGAGTTACTGTAAGTCCCCAAAGTTAAACTGTAACAGGACACTGCTGAGTTGAAGCGCTTTCTGTTAGAAATCGATTGCCTGTTGAGCTGTGCAACTTGCAATAAGGAGGATTTCAGAGTTCATGGGCAAAGACCACCATTAAATAAAAACTTACTCTTCCCCTTACATGGCCTACAATGAGTTTTACATGGCATTTGGTTTTAGACTGAAATAACCTCTTACAGCTGAAAAGTGACGTAATTGCCTATTAGAAGCCTTTTATTGAGGAAGGGGGAATCAGGACCTGCAAGAATCCATAATGCTAAGTGCCAATTAACCCTCTCCCCAGCACAAATGTGCATTTAAACAAGTCTTTCAGGTAGTGTTTCTGTTTTTAATGAACTTCTTATCCTGTGTGTGACTGTAGCTTCATAAGTTAGTATATAAATATGTATACTGTAGTGGCTCTGTGGTGTAGTGTTTAACACATTTGCCTTAGACGTAAAAGGCACGCGGTTTGATTGAGCAGACATAAACCCAGCCTCAAGAGTCACAGGCCAGTGTACACTCAGCGCTAGTCCAAAGCCCGCATACATGAGGGGGGGAAAGGCCAAATCAAAATATGTCTTGCAACCCCTTGGGAAATAAGGGAGCAGTCGAAAGTACAGAGATATAGAGATATGTACATGCCACTTGTGATAAGGGTCAAAAAAAATAATTGTACTGGATTTATTCAAAGCAAAACAATGTTTACAATTTCAAGATTGTACTAAATCAAAGAGGAAGTTTTAGGAACTATCAGGAAACAAGGTATGTTTTGTTGGTATTAATCCAATATAAAGGAACTAACTATCTAAAACATTATGCATTTCAATAGTGTTTGGGTTTGGGATATTTACATCAATTTAAATCGTATTAAAAAAAATAATAATAAAGCTAAATTAAATTAAATTAAATCAAATTAAATTAAATTAAATTAAATTAAATTAAATTAAATTAAATTAAATTAAATTAAATTAAATTAAATTAAATTCTGACAACAGGTCCTAAGCAACAGATCCATCCATTGTAGGAATCTACAACATTGGACAGGACCCAGGTTGCCCCAGAAACAATCCACCACATAGTAGCAGGATGTAAGATGCAAGCTGGACCACTGTATAGTCAGAGGCACAACCAAATGGCTGGGATAGTGTACATATGCAGCACAGGAACATCCGTGCTGCATGTGACCTATAATTTTCCTGATGGTAGACATCACCAACTGTGGTTGAGAGCAATAGGACCAAGGTCCTGAAGGAGTTCAAGTTCAAGACAGACAAGCAGTTTCTGGCTTAGCCAACCAGACATAGTTGTGGTTGTTTTCTTTGAAAATTCCAGGAACATCAGACACCCCCATTCAGAAGAGGAAGAGCCAACATACTGCGCAGAACCCCCAGACAAGTAATGTAAAAGAAAATACTAATCCACTCCACACCTGACCAAACACTGATTACTGAGCTTGAGATAAATAGTGTCCTAAGCAACAATGTAAAAGAATAATTCCCAGTGGAACATGCAAGTCACACCTTTGCTTTGTCATGCATGACTGCATTTTCTTAATGCCTGAAGTGGGTACTGTGGTTCATAAAACACCATTTGCATGCTCTCTACTGAAATCAAAAATCTATTGAATAATGTTGTCTTAATATTTTGAGTTTTCTCTGGTGTTTGTAACATTACAAAGTCAAAAAGTCAGTAATTTTTTTTAATTACAGTTAATTACTTTTGTCAATAATAAAACACAAAAGTATGCTAAACAAGGATCACTGAAACTGGAGGTTTTTGAACTTGGTGTACCCCTTAATATTGTGTAAAAACATTATATTCCTTCTGATCCTGACGGCTCCCCATAGTAAGCAGTTGGTACAAACCACAATGCTGTAACCCACTATCACACCCTTCAAGCCACACACACACACCACCCTACAACACAAGAGTTTGTCTGACAGACTGAGCAAGAGAGCGCGTGTGTCTCTGCGTGTGTGTGAAACACCGAGAGGCAGCCAAGATGAGAGTGTGAAGCAGTGAGAGGGAAAACCTAGAAAATACAGCTTGGGTGATCAAAAAGAGGGGAGAGGAAGAGTCAGCGAACACAGCAGGAGCGCGCAAAAAAAGGAGCAAAGACAGATAAAGAACAATGTGAATGTTAGATCTTCAATAACGCCAGTACCAAAGCCAGGAGATGTAATGGTTAGATGACCACCCACTACAAACACACCAGCACACACCACCTGTCCTGGAGCCTTTACAGGAGGAGACAAGACAAATTCAAACACCTTTAAAGCTAAAGGCTCTTCAACCAGTCTCACACCACTGAACCATGTCGTCTGCTGGGTCAACTAACCTCAACAAGTGCCAGGCATGTAAGTTAATGAGTTAACAGAAATGTAGTTAGAAAAACAAAGCAGTAAACAGACCTGCAGTGCATAACTTTATGACCCACACTGGAAATTACTCTGCAGAGTAATTTAGTATTGTAGCTCTTTTTCAATTTACGAGGGTAATTTAACAAATTGCTTTCAAGAGCACATTTCAGAATATTCCAGGCAATGAAAGTCTTAATATACAACTGCACTGGGGTTTCTAATTTCCTCCTAGTGGAACAGCCTTACATGACTCACAACCCAACATCCAGAGCCTCAAAATATATTTTACATCTCCTTCATATGACATCTTTCATTTAGCATCATCAAGCTCTTTTAAAAGATAGAAAACAACATGCACTCTACTTTGTTAATGTTTCTTCCACTACAGATAGTAGATATGACATGTTACGTTAACTTTATTTAAAGACTGTTACTGAAATCTGGTAATAAATTATCACCCATGATTCATTCATCAGTTTATATGATCCTGCTTTTCCTTTCTGCTAAATGAGCTGGACAAAAGTACAACATGAGTAACGCTGATGTTGTTTAATCACAGTGAAAGGATAAGAACTAGTTCTTAGAGTCTGACAAAGAATTTCTTCTTATACAAACAGGAAATATCTCCTGACAATGATTTACTTTCTGGGGAAACACAGTTTACTTTCTAATTGAACCAGTGTAATGTTAAAGTGTCCACATAATAATGAGCTTCATTAATGTGTGCTTTAATGAATTCTTTAATTGGGTGGGATTGTGTATGGCTAGTACTGTACACAGACCGATTAATACATACGTATGTGTCTACTAAAAGCACAGTTCAAGTAGCGAGCATCTGGCATGGCTGGAGGTCATCTTTGTTTTCAGCTGGGATGAAGTGCTGTAATGGTTCTGGGAATAGAAAATCTGATCAGACATATAGAGAGTTGGTGGTCAGAGGAAGTTTATAATACTTTACACAAAAAGTATGGAAATTTGTCTTTGTTGTAACAATTTACCTTGGCAATAAATCTTATATTCATGGAAAGACTTTTTATTTCTTTTATAATAATCCAACATAATAATAATCACTGGAGTAAATCTCAATAAAGAGAGATATAAAGATGAAATTCTTCAACCAGTAGCAATCCCATGTCTCTATCCTCCAAAATGACTACTCTCACCCCCACATCGCAGGTTTATCAGAGACTACCTCCAGAATTTGGGAGTGGACAGGAAGGAACGACCTGCGTGCAGTCCTAACCTTAATCCCATTGAATAATTGTGGGATCAGCTTAGGTGTGCTGTTCATGCCAGAGTGACCAACACAACCACATTGGCAGACTTGAGAAAATCCTGGTTGAAGAATTGAATGGTATCTCACTACAGTATGTGACCAAGCTTGTTATCTGCAAAAAGAGGTGCTGGTTCTTCCACATGTTACAGTTGGACTAACTGCCAATATTTCTTGTTTCTTCATATTCAATCATCCAATCAACAACAACACCAAAAAAGGGTCAACAGGCTGTTTGGCATTAGCAGAAAAGATTTGACAAGTTTGTCAAGGTCACAGTCGACATACTCAAGTCTGCTGCTCAACCCACAAAAATGTTTTCCTTACAAATATGAAACAATTTAAGGGGAAATAATCGACCAAACACAAATTTCCTTAGGTTTTGTGCTAAGTTCCATACAATCAGAAGACAGGACCCTTAAGATGAGAGAGAACTAATGAAGACTTGCATACACTTAGTATAACTTTGTGTAATAACGTACTGTAAAGTATTCTGTAACTAGGCTTCAGGCTGTGCTTCCTAGATGGCCATGGAGTGTGACTATCGTACCAGCTCTCTCACAGACATAAAAACCCAATCCTGATTAATTGAAAATGGTAAGATGATCATGGGATTTCTTTCCACTTGCCACAAGGGGATTACATGTTACATCATGTGACTCATTAGTTCAACAGGAACATTTGCCTCCTGCTTTCAGTGCAGTGTCAAGGACTCTTGATACAGCTGAATCATTACATTAACACAGATCCGTATATTTACAGATGAATGGTTTTTATTACAGAAAAGATGCTTATAAAGTATCTAATAAGAAAAACCAAGCAGTGCAGATAATCAGAAGCAGAACAGCAGAAGAGGCCACTGCATCAGACCCCAGTGATCAGAGGATCTAAAGGATGAAAAAAAAAAATCATGTACTTCAGCTTAATTGTCACCTCTGGCCCTGGAACTCCCACAGCCAGAAGCTCAGAAACTCACACGCCACCAATATGTCTTGTGTTCATTAAAGACGAGATCAACATCAAAGCAAGAATTAAAATGTGTGACAGAAAAAGAATCTTAGATGGAAAATCTTTCAATATTATTGCAAATGCCATTATTTCTCTGCAATGTCAGGAAACAAAAGCTCTGCATATTTGTATTTGTCAGAATGACGTCAGCTGACTTTAGCAAACCCAAAAGAAACCCCTTATCCTTCAGTCACGAAGGTTATAGTTACTTTATACTAAGGATAATACACAGCAGACCCAGGCTGGAGAACCACAGTTGGCTTTCTTTTTTTTAAAAACTTACTTTGTTTCTCTTTTTTTCCGTCTGTCATGAAAATCCTGCATGCATTTATACATATTGCAAACAAACCAGTGAACTAATTCATCAGGCTGTAGGATTCCAGTGTAGGGTGTGCAGACGGAGGATGGTACAAGCATTATGTAACAGTAAGATCTAAGTAAATTTACTTTACCTAAGTCAGATTGTCAGGTAAATTATTAGCGTCTCTGTCTCTAGTTAGATTGAACTCATTACTCATGTTGCAATACCTTGAGCACTATGCAAATTAGTCAAAGATTTTAAATACCTCATCAAAATTGTCCTTTTGAGGCTCTTCTATTGATAGTTGAGAAGTGAGCCTGGGCAGTCCTGCAAATTTTTCCTTTACATTATCTAATGTTTTGGAGAAAACAGGCTAACAGCGCACGCATACAGTGCTATGGAAAAGTTTCAAGCGTCCACTTCTTTCTTTATATTTTGCTTCTAAAGAGCCAAACTTGTCATTTTTATAGCTGTCTTGACCAGTAGTTCTCCAGGCTTTCTACGTGTCACAAATGGCTGTGTGGTAGGCAGGAGATTGGACCCAAAAGCAGACTCACGGAAGCAGGATGTGAACTCTGAACACTGACCAATGAATCAATCAAACATAAAAAAGCCACCAACTGTAACCCAAAGATGTCAAACTCACTGAAAATCAGTGGCAACATGTGGTGTTGGGGAACTTGCCAAAACTGACATAATTGTGGCCATAGAAAAGTGCAGTGAAGTTTTATCCAGCATGCAATGTTATCCTGAAAGTGTTTGAATGGCAACGAATAACAATCGTCCCAAATACGCTCCTGATGTAGTAAAAGCATACATAGAAAAACACAGTGAAGCACTATCAGTGATAGATTGGCCTCCCATGAAGCCAGTCCTCAACATTATTGAAGCAGTGTGGAAATCTCTTATCAGCATCCAAAACTTACTTTGAAATGTCCTTCAAGAGGCCTGGAAATCTATTTCTGCTGCTTAAAAAATAAGAAAGCTTGCCTAAGAGAGTTTAGGCTGTGTTGAAGAATAAAAGTGGTCATATCAATTATTGATTTTCAGGCTCATTAAAATTCAGTTTTGACTTATATACTGCATTTCCATTTACAGTCCACATATTTTAAGAAACTGGTGTACCTAATTCCATTTCCTATCCAAATATAAAGAAGTGATGGGATGGCAAAGAAAAAAAATGTTGAAATGTGTTTTTCTGCTTACTCAGCTAACTCTAACTGAGAGTCCATTTCTAATGAATGGCTCCTATTATACAGCACTATGGATAGCAGCACATTTAAAGTCCCAGGATAATCATCTGCAGAATGAGTAAGTCAGTTCTTGCACACAGCAGTTATAAATATTCCTCCTGGATATCCTTTAAATAATAATAATATAATAATAATAACTTTACCATTAAATCTGTAACTGTAATTACCATACCATAACATGTTCATAACAAAGTAACACTTACAATAAATATGGCAAATTAATCTTGAACCCACATACTGGAAGCCTTGTATTTCTCCTTTTAATCAGTTCTCTGAATTTTATTCTCTTTGTTGCTGAGGGTTAGGGTTTATTAAGCCTTTTCTATGTGATGTGTCTTTTATAACATATATCAGTGTAGAGCAGTGTCTGCAGGAATAAATAGGTTCCCTCAATAAACTCTTTTTTTTTTACCAGTCTGTACATAGTTACCTTTGTACAAAGACTGGTCACCCACTGATATTCAAATCTTCTTGAACATCAGTGGGTGGTGAAAGCAGGTAAGGGGAAAAACATACCTGGTTAGCTAAACAGCTATTTGAAGTTCAGCAGAAGTTAATGTCTTGTGTGAAAAAAGTGGGATGGATCTACTTAGCTAAAAGAAGACAACAACATTGTTTGGTGTTTATGTATAAGGCTGTATTTCCTGGTTACCTCTTTAATTCAATTTAAGCACACCAGTTACAATGTCAGGTGAAAGGACTTTTTATCATAAGTTGTACCTCTTTTTCAGACTGAACTTGGAAAAAACTGTATTTAAATACTGTATTTGGTAACTACAAATAGAAAGAGCTAAAAGAAAAAATATGAGGTACCTTTTGTGACTTCACTGGAACATTTTAAGGGTCAGATTCGTGTTTTTCTTAATTTCTAAGTCTGTGTAAAATGTGAATACAACCAAACTGAAATGCTGCTCAGCAGTCCAAGTTCTTTAGTTTTGATAGATGCAGTATGTGGTTTAGCACTGTCTTGCTGAAATATGCAAGAGCACCCCCCACCCGCGCGCCAAAAAACCCTGTTGTCAGCAGCACACGTTGCTCTAAAATATGTACATAACCTTTTATATTATCCTTTCTAGATGTGCAAGGTACCAATTTCATGGGCACTTCTGTACCCTCATAACTTCACAAAGGTAAAGGCCTTTAGTAAAAATAATAATCCATGTCAAAGGCAAGGGATTCCCCTCTAGAAGCTATGAACTCCATCAAGGTCTCACACATAAGATGGTAGTAATGCGACCTTAGCCAATTTGCATGGAGCCCTCCTACACGTCTTCCACAGCAGTGGGGTAGGAAACTCGGGATTATCCGGATGAGTCAACTTTTTACATACATGTTTCTCTCCCACATTAGGGCAGACAGACGGGGACTTGCTGCTGAGCCTGTGTGTGGGTCGGGGATGTCCACTGGTCAACTGTGTAACTTGAGTAATATGGTTTTTAAATAAATAGGCAAAGAGGAAGAAGGCAAGAGGGAGTAACTGAGATACAGAGAAAGAGAAAAAGACTTCCATATGGCCAAGGGGCAAAACTAAACTTTCCATAAGCTGTTCAGTTTCATCATTGTCAAGTTTCATCATTGCTATAGCCCTAACCACAGGTGGCAAGGTGGTGGCAGGGTGATTTTAGTAGTTTAAATATCGCCTGTTATTTTGCCAAATATCATACCAAGAGTCACGTTATTCCTCCTGCAATATGCTGTTGGTTTGTACAACAAGATGTCTACAACTTTCATTTGGAGTGTGGTCTAGTGTACATAGCATCCTGAAAGTATTTACAGTGTTTCCACATTGTGTCATGTTACAGCCTTATTCCAAAATGGATTAAAAATTCATTTTTCACCTCAAAGTTCTAGAATCAATAACCGGTGATGACAAAGATTCTTGCAAGTTTATTAAAAATAAGAAATAAAAATATAGCATCTACATAAGCATTCACAGCCTTTACCATGACACTCAGAATTGTGCTCAGGTACATCCTGTTTCCACTGATCATCTGTCAGTGTCATGACTGGGGCAGCAGTCGTATGAAGGTGAGAAAGGAGGATCCAATAGCAGACAGTGGCGGAGGTGCAAGTGGGTTTTATTTACAGTGCACAAAACCAAGGTGTGGAGCAGAACTGAACATAAACCTAAACTGGGAAAACTAATACAAAAAGGAGGACACGGAGCGAGGAGCAGAGAGACATGGAGAAACACGGGATAATGCGGAGTACACCACCGAGGCCGGACCAGACGGAGCCGAAGCGGATGATGAGGTCGGACCAGGCGTAGCTGAGGTCGGACCAGGCGAGGCAGGACCGGGCGGCAGCGTGGCAGCTGCGGAAGCCAATGAAGCTGATGCTGACGCTGGACCAGGCGTGGGCGAAGCTGCTGCTGATGAGGAGGAGGCTGGACCAGGCGTGGGCGAAGCTGCTGCTGCTGCTGCTGATGGACCAGGCGTGGGCGAAGCTGCTGCTGCTGCTGCTGCTGCTGATGATGGACCAGGCGTGGGCGGCGGCTGCTGCTGCTGCTGCTGCTGCTGCTGATGGACCAGGCGTGGGCGAAGCTGCTGCTGCTGCTGCTGCTGCTGCTGATGGACCAGGCGTGGGCGAAGCTGCTGCTGCTGCTGCTGCTGCTGCTGCTGCTGCACCAGGCGTGGGCGAAGCTGCTGCTGCTGCTGCTGCTGCACCAGGCGTGGGCGGCTGCTGCTGCTGCTGCTGCTGATGGACCAGGCGTGGGGTTGCTGCTGCTGCTGCTGCTGCTGCTGATGGACCAGGCGTGGGCGGCTGCTGCTGCTGCTGCTGCTGCTGCTGCTGATGGACCAGGCGTGGGGTTGCTGCTGCTGCTGCTGCTGCTGCTGATGGACCAGGCGTGGGCGAAGCTGCTGCTGATGGACCAGGCGTGGGCTGCTGCTGCTGCTGCTGATGGACCAGGCGTGGGCGAAGCTGCTGCTGCTGCTGCTGCTGCTGATGGACCAGGCGTGGGCGAAGCTGCTGCTGCTGGACCAGGCGTGGGCGAAGCTGCTGCTGCTGCTGCTGCTGGACCAGGCGTGGGCGAAGCTGCTGCTGCTGCTGCTGCTGATGATAATGATGATGATGATGAGGAGGAGGCTGGACCAGGCGTGGGCGAAGACGAAGCTGAAGCTGGACCAGGCGACGATGACGATGAAGGTGAGACTGCTGTTGCAGGCGTGAGTGAAGCTGCCGCTGCAGGCGTGGGTGAAGCTGCAGCCGCAGGTGAGGATGATGAAGCTGCACCAGGCAACGCTGAAGCTGATGCAGAGGCCGGACCAGGCAAAGCAGAGGCCAGGCCAGGCGAGGCAGGACCGGGTAGCAGCGTGGCAGCTGCGGAAGCCAATGAAGCTGAAGCTAGCCCAGGCCAGGATAAAGCTGATGCTGCAGGCATGGGTGAGGCTGATGCTGACGTTGCAGGCATGGAAGAAGGCAGAGACGAAGGCGCTGCAGACGGTGGCTTGGGAGCCGCAGGTGGTGGAGCCGCTGCAGCTGCTGCTGCAGGAGGTGATGAAGCCGCTGCAGCTGCCTGCTGCAGGCGGTGCTGGAGCCGCTGCAGCTGCCTGCTGCAGGCGGTGCTGGAGCCGCTGCTGCAGGGGTGTTGGTAGCTGGATGGGCTCCTCGGTCCCCCCAGCGAAAGCAGCAGGCTGAAGCGGTTCCTGAGACCCCTCAGTTGAAGCTGCTGATGACAGTGAGGGCTGGACGGGCTCCTCGGTCCCCCCAGCGAAAACAGGTCCAAAACCAGTAGGCACGGGCGCCTCTGGCACACATGAGAACTGCAGCTGCACAGAGCACTGACCCTGCTCAGGCAGTGACAGCCGGGTGCAGTCCTTAGCTGGCAACTTGGCCTCAGGGGTCCAGAGTTAGCTGCAGGTTGTAACCTAGCCTCTGGGGAAGCCCTGGGCGAGTCCCCAACATTGCTAGCGTTTGAGGAACAGGTGTGTCTCTCTGCTTAGAGTGAGCGCTCGGAAAACAGTTCAAAATGGGCGGTGTAGGCACAGCCTCTTGCAGAGGGGTGAGTGAAGACTGTGACTGAGCCATTAACTGAGCTACTGACTGAGCCATAGACTGAAATACGGGTTGTAGTGACTCCAGTGGTGAGGATAGCTGAGTTGCTGACTGAATTGGTGGCTGAACAGGTTGCACTGACAGAAGTGGAGCAGGTGAAGTAGGGAAATCACAAGGAGAACTGTCCCCCATCACAAAACACTCAGCCCCTGAGTACGAAGTCACAAAGTCAGAAGCAACCCGATCAGTGTCCTTTACACTCACCACAGCCGGGCGCTGTAGTCCCAAACTCTGGTGGCGGGATGGCACGCCGGCAGCGATTGTTGCTTCCTTGTGGAAGAGGAAGCGGGGTGTCTGATGGAAAGGAGGAAGAACTCTGTTGCGGCCGCTCCTGCTGCGGGGTGGAAAAGACAACCGCTCCCGTCAATACCACAGGAGTGAGAGGAAGTGTGGCAGGGTGATGACGGCGAGGGTAGCTTTTCATCTTTAAAGGTGGGTCGAGTGATTTGGCCACAAACCTTGGTGAAAAAATGCTGACGCTGAGAACACCAAGCGGCGAGTGCCTCCAGAAGGGCAGCTGAATCTTCCTGCTCTGGGCTGCCCATGCCAAACAGTTCAAAAACACAAACTGGTTCTCAGAGCTGATACCACTTGTTTTAATCCTTTAATGTCCAGAAAGGTTACGGTGAAGGTAGGGGATGACAAGAAGTTGTCAAAAAACACTACCTCTGGAAGCCTCTTGTAGTTATCCACGGCGTGAATTATGCGCCGGCAATAATCCCACAGCTGTGCGAGGTACTTTCCTTCTGAGGCAAAAGGGGAGTCCGCTGGATCCATCTTGTGGTCACGTCGTAGTGTCATGACTGGGGCAGCAGTCGTATGAAGGTGAGAAAGGAGGATCCAATAGCAGACAGTGGTGGAGGTGCAAGTGGGTTTTATTTACAGTGCACAAAACCAAGGTGTGGAGCAGAACCGAACATAAACCTAAACTGGGAAAACTAATACAAAAAGGAGGACACGGAGCAAGGAGCAGAGAGACATGGAGAAACACGGGATAATGCGGAGTACACAGAGATTCACAGAGAAACACAGACGACACGACGAGGAGCACAAGCAGAGACGCAGTATAAATACACACATCAGGTAATCAGGAAATAGCACACAGGAGGGGAAACAGCTGGAACTAATGGACATAACGAGACACAAACCTACAAAGTAAAACAGAAAACACACAGACTGTTTTACACAACCAACTGGGGACACGAACAGAACACAGAGGAGAGACACAGGTAAGGATGATAGAAACACAACTCAAACCCTAAGAACAAATACAAAACAGCAGAAACTGGAAAATAATAACAATAAACTCAAAACGCTGGGTCATAGACCCAGGATCATGACAGTCAGATGTTTCTACAACTTGACTTAAGTCTACCTGTGGTACACTCGGTTGACTGAACATAATTTGAAAAGGCCCACATCTGTCTGTATAAGGTCCCATAGTGGACAGTGCATGTCAGAGCACAAAACAAGTCCAAAGAATTGCCTGTAGACCTCCAAGACACAATTGTAATGAGGTACAGAAAAATGTCTGTAGCACTGAAGGTCTAAATAAGCAAAAAGTTTGGAACCCACCTTCCTAGATCTGGCCACCCAGTCAGTCTGAGTGATCGGGGTAGAAGGGCCTTAGTCGGGGAGCTGACCAAAAATCCGATGGTCACTCTGATAGAGCTCCAGGATGCTCAGTGGAGCTCTAAAGACATACAGCTCAACCTGTGACCTAAACCGACAATTTTCTGCTCCCATTTTAGCACTCACTTTTCAGTGAGGTTTACTTACAGTATCAAAAGTGAGAGTGCCTTATCGTCCTCATTTTCATTTAATTATTAATAATTCACATTGCATAAAATGCTTAAAAACGAGTTTTTTAACACCCTGCCCTCTCCTCATCATTCCCAGCACCTTTAGGGCAGCCTTCATTAAGGGTGCATTTCCTGGTGCAAACTTGTGCGTGAGCATTTTGATAGATAGTGATCTGACAGTGCCTAATTTTCTTTAACAACTGTTCATAGTCAAAATATTCTTAACCTTGTATTGATGCATGCTCAATCATCCAGGTAAGTAAATCTCAGAAGGTTGATTCTGTTCATTTGGACGTAGCGTTTTCAGTGGGAGAAATGTTTCATCACTCATCCAAGTGACTTCTTCAGTCTCAGCTGACTGCAGGTTTCCCCAAACTTATAAACAGTACAATTGCACAATGACTGAAACTCGCCCACTGAATGAACAATGGGCTGTGAGGTCAGTTCCTTGATCATTAATATGCAAATTCTCATGACCATTGATCAACAACTACTGATCAAAGCCCATTAATCAAAGACCACTGATCAATGGCCATGAGTACCATTCACAGACAGAGAGTTGGGGAATAGCTGCTATCACAGCATTGTAAGATGGCGAAAGATGTACCCTTGAAAAGGGAAAGCCCATCTCTGAATCAAGGAGGGGGCCTAAGGGTACATCTTTCGCCATCTTACAATGCTGCTCTCCTGTTTGCTTTCAAACAGGAGAGCAGCAGTTCTCTAAAGGTCCATCCATCTAGCCATCCATCCATACATTCACTTCCCCTTATCCAATTCAGAGTTGTAGTGGGGGCTGGAGCTTATCCCAGATACCAAAGGTCCATATGTCCAGTATAAGGGCGACTGTGGCTCAGGGGATTGGGATGCTCATCTGTAACTGGAAGGTTGCCGGTTCAATCCCCCTGCTCTCTCTGTCCTGGTCGTTGTGTCCTTGGGCAAGACACTTTACCCTACCACCTACTGGTGTTGGCCAGAGGGGCCGATAGCGCGATATGGCAGCCTCAGACTGTCAGTGTGCCCCAAGGCAGCTGTGGCTACAACTGTAGCTTGCCTCCACCAGTGTGTGAATGTGAGAGTGAATGAATAGTGGAATTGTAAAGCGCTTTGGGTGCCTAGAAAAGCGCTATATAAATGCAATCCATTATTATAAAAAACAATGTTGCTGTGTATCTGCATGGTAATCATGATAGGGTGCCAAAATAGGTGTATGCAAGTCCAGTGGTACACTTGATTCCATCTATCTGTAGTATATAACTCCAGTCCCCATCACCAAGTCTTGCTGGATTGCTGAGGTATTGTGAGTGGTAGTGTTATTTAGTCCTCTAGATTCGGGAGTTTTGCTTGCTTATTTTCTTAATGCTATGTACTTAACATTTCTGTTACCCTCTGTTGCAGATTCTCTCCTGGTGTGCCTGCCCGCTTAGCTTCTAGAGAAACCTGCCTGTTCCACCCTTGTCCATGAGGCACTGCATACGCAAGCTCAAAATCTGTGGATTTTGAAAACCGTTACTATCACTCAAGCCTGTGGAGAAACAAAGTATCTTTACTTCCATTTTTGTCTCTGAAAAACATAAGACTTACCTGCAAGTATTGAGCTTCCTCTCATTTCATTACATTTTGATAGGAAAAAGGGAAAAAGGTAGAGGGATTAACTGAAACATTAACATGCGCATCCTAAATTAACAGAGTATATAAGAAAAAACAGAGTATGTACATTTTTAACAAACTGGAAGGTCAATATTGGAATGACAACAGCCTCTTGTTATTTCTTGAAGTAGAAATAATTATTCAGGAACAGTTCTCGTGACTTTTTGAAGGATATTCAAAGATCTTCTTTGGATGATGGCTGTCTTTTGTTCTGAAAAGATCTCACACTGCATCAATAAAGTTGAGGTCAGGGCTCTGGGGAGGCGGATCCTTCACTGATAGCATTTCACTGTGTGTTTTTCTATCAAGGTATGCTTTCACTTGCATTGGCAGTGTGTTTGGCGTCACTGTCATGCTGAAAAATGAAGCCACTGCAAATCAGAGATTTTCCATATGTTATTATATGGTAGATCGGTACTTTTTTACGTTCATAATTCCATCAATTTTGAAAAGATCCCCAACACCACTGGCTCAAGGGACACCACAAACCCTGTTTATTGTCCTTATCATTTTTTCTTCAGAAGTGATTTTTATCACTGCTGAATGGTTCTTACATAGCTTTTCTACTTTACAATGTATCATTCACAGACACATTCATACAAGCTCTTTTTTATTTATATAAGTGCATTCTCTAACAGTAACACAAACATCAATTAGTAGATGCCCTGCTCTACCTCATGAGCCACAGCCACGCTGGTGAAAAGGTTATTTTCATACAAGTTATTATCTTTTCGTGTTTTCCTGGGAACAAGTGATGGAGAGAGATACATTATATTACAGGCTTATATTACAAACCTGTAATGTAATTTATCCTCATATCTGCAGCAATATACTATGAATGGGATATGGAGACATTGTAAATAATTAAGTATGGTAAAGCAATGTTTATATATGCTGTTGCATCACTCACGTTACGCACTGTTGCAGACAACACACTATTTGTTGGACAAAGTTTCACATTTCACATATTAATATGAAGAAAAATGATAGTCAAGTGGTCTTCATACATGTACATATAGCTTAAATTCATATAATAAAAAAGTTATTCTCAGTAAAAAGTCTTATACTTTGTTAAGGCATAAAAACTGAAAGAGCATTAAACATAGATATATTTATACAATATATATAAAAACTGGTCTTAGGGGAAATGTACTTCTTAGGAGTATTGTCACTGATGTCCGCCAGGTGGATCTGGAGAGTGTATGTACTCATGGCTAGAAATTCACCTTTCAAACCACAACACAATAAAGCATTTCTTCAAGAAATTTTTCTGTTTATTTTAACTACAGTAGAGCTTCTGCGTACCATAATCTATGGCAGCTATGACGACTGTGTAAACGTTCTTATCATCAAGAAATCGTGACTCTCTGTCCATCTTCTTAGTTGATATGATCAGTGGCCACGCTCTCAGCCTGTTTGTCTAGGAGTACATACATAAAGAGAAATCAGAGAGTGGTGCTGAACATGTTAGGTGAAAATGCTGAATTGTAGCTTGTGGAAACCAAAGCTGTAACTTGCTTGTGTACTGCAATGCAAAGGGCATTACTACCTCAGTAGCCATTTCTAACTTTATGTTGTTATGTTCCTCTGTGACACCTACTGGCCTTGCAGTGGCGATGCAGGAGTCTTTGTTGTACAGTCTTACTTTCATGATAATCCATGCCTGACCAGGTGTCGATAAAGGCATGCTTAGATTGGCTTGGGAAGATGGTAATTTCATGTTGGTGATCATGCGTTCCTGGCTGTGTGTCTGTGTGTGTATTTAATTCAAATTAAACCCTGTCATTCTCTATTTTATGTGGTGGCTTAAGGTAAGAGTAGAAAATTCTGGACTGATTCCATCATCAACACCAGCATAGACCACAGCAGTTTTTAGTACAGTTTTTAATGTCTATTATAATAAAGTAGGTGAATATAGCTGAAGCAAAGCATGTAATTAAATAAGCTAGCTATGCAAAGATCGGTGTTATATATTTTAATGCCTATATTGTGAAGAAGGATAAGTGGGACAGAATGGATGGATAGATGGATGTTGTAAAGACCCTTTGTTCTTTTGTTTATCAGTGGAACATTATGTGCAACTGGCACATAATTGTGTAGATGTGAAAATCCAATTCAACCAACTGACCCGACCTTTATGTCAGGAAATATAATTGCCAAAAAGATTTGTTCCACTGGTTACAATCCAGAATGCCTGTGAGGGCAGAGCGACTACGATCATTTACGATCATCTTGAGGTATCATGACACACGATACCTCAACTCAAATGTAATCTAGCTTCATATCCCGCCTTACTTATGGAGTGCTGGAAACACTAACCAGGAATAAAAGGAACATTGAAATTGTTTTTTGTTTGTTTTTATAGCTATAGACACAGAATCGTTTGACTGCACCTACAGTAGCAGTTGCGCCACACACACACACACACACACACATCTATCTATCTATCTTTACACATACATTGCATAAGATTATATGTCACCCCACAGAGCATTTTAGAGAAAGACAGCATAAGTACACTTGTCATGCAAAATACTGGATTATATATTTATGCCAGCCATAAAAAGCTTCATAGGCAGCTTGTAGACACTCTACCTGGTAATATTAGAGTCAACATTATGAACCTTTGGCTTGCAGCACCTTTAAGCATATAAGCAGATTTTTCATGAGCTGATTTCCAGCCCCTAGATATTATAAAGGCAGCATAAAAGGTAAAATTCACTCAGTGGCTCTAATCAACACCTTGAAATGTTAATAATTGATGTCTGCTACCCTTGATGTATCCTAACATTGACCATGAACACTACTCTGTATCAGTCCAACATACTGTAAAACTTCATCACAATACTTCAAACTACCTGGTTTAGCCTGCACTAAATTGCTTACCACAAGTTGAAGGTAAACAGTACAATGCCTTATCAATATAAGAGAAATTCGAAATGTCATGCCTACCAACAGAAACAGGGAAATAATCTTCATCTTGCATGATACTCCTTGATATCCTCTATCAGTGTTTTTAGTGTCAGAGACAGCTTGACTAGGACAGTGAAGAAGACCTGCCCACAACTGCTGCAGAGGGCTGATTGGCTGACTTTCCAGTCTACACAGGCCTGTATTTTCAAGCAAGCAATTTGTTCAATGGAATTTGTGCACATACATTTTTGTCTAGGATAAGAAAAGTTGTTGTTCTATATATGTTTCCCGTAAATTTACTGACATAAATATCTTCATTAATCTCTTATGATCACAATATGTATGGGATATATTACATTTTGTTAACCATGCAACCACTACCATTTAAAAAACTGACCCTTCACGAGCAGAAAAAATAGAAAAAAGGGGCAGGGTAAAATGATCCTCCGGTAACTGCATAACTAACATTCAGTTCAGTTCTGTAAAGTACTTCTAGAAAGATCCAGCTATCTTATCTAACTATCATCATGGTTGAACAACATCATCAGGCTTGATTTAATGACTTGGATAAGATCAACCACAGAATAACAGTATAGCACAGCATGACAACCACCTTAGATAAAATTAGAGTAAATAGTATCTCTTGAAAGTTTCTGTTTAACCGGAGCCCAGGAGTAGAAGGGAGATTATGATCAAACAACCAGAGAGAGTGGGAGGATGTCAGATACAGCACTGCTCTCCCCTACATAAGCTGCCTTCATAGGTTAGAAGTATCGGTATCAGTATTGGTACTGGCAATACTGGCCCTGTGTTTACTTGGTAATTGAGCTATACCAAAATTTGCAGTATTGTACAGCATTAGTGTCATCACTGTTGTCAAATCAAAGTGAAAAAATCATGCGGCATGTCAGTCCATTTCATTTGCAGCACATCGAAACAGTACTCAGTTGTTTTTATGCTCCCCACATACAGTACACAGTTGTGAATGCAATAACTCAAGAACAAGGCAACATAGGATTTTCGAATTGATACCATGGGTGAGTCTAGGAGGCTGAGGGGCAGCACTGGCAGCTGCCAATATTATTTTAGTGTTTATTACAAACACAATAAACAGTTTAAACACACACACACAGCTTTGATAACCTCAGTTTTGTTTTGTGGGCATCAGCCCTATTATCAGTGTGTCAGCTGCATTTTAGTGAATTTGCATCGGTACTAAAATATTGACATTTTTTCATTCCCCTCAGTAATTCATCTTTGGTTAACACTATGTTAGCTACAGTTTCTAAGGGAATGCCATAAAAGTTTGACAACATCTGAGGTCATCACCAGGAGGCAATAGAGATGTTTTTCCTTCACTTTGGGGAACTGGTAGGTAGGGATGGGTTCTGACATAAACGGTAGTAGCCAGACCGAAAAGCAGCGCAAATTTCAGTGCTTTATTTCGGTGCTTTTTTTTCCTGAGATGTCATACACTTTGGATTCTAGCCAGTCATTTTACCTTTGCAAGCGTAGTAGGCGGGCCCAGGTACGTACGTTCTTTTAGAGCAGAGCTACAGATTAAAAATGCCCAAGGCGAAGCGGTCAAAAGTCTGGCTGTACTTCACAGCAAAAGATGCAAACTCAGCAGCCTGCAACAAGTGCTTTAAGGTGATACTGTGCAAAGGAGGTAACTCCTCAAATCTGATGAAACACCTGGCGACGTATAGCATTTTGTTAAAAGCCGAGAAATGCGCCGTATTTGATAGCTTGCTGCGAGACCTCACACCGAGCACATCTACTGCGGGTGTGGTGCCTGTTATCGGACCCGGAGTTAGCAACATCCCCCAAAAACCCAAAGAGTAGAGTCCTGGCCCCTAGCCCTGTCAGTGTAGCAGAAATGATGACGGATGATGATGGCAGCAGCAGCCGTTCTTCTCTGCGTGAGTAGCTTAATGTTGTTCGTGTGTAATTTACGTTGAGTAGGCTAACCGCGTTATTAAATTAATGCATGTAAGGTGAACTAGCAAACACCGTCGTAGTTACATGCGGCTGTCTTCTTGTTTGATGGCAGATACGCCCTTCACCCTGGCCAAAAAGGCTAAAATGACCAAAGAAAAAGTGGGAAACAGCTAAACATGAGAGGTCTTTGGACAAAGTTTGTGTTTTTTCCATTGATTAAGCACTGCTTCCAGCCTAGAGTGATGCGATAAATCCCCTATAGCTGCAGAAAAGGCTAACATTGTTATCTTTTTACAACAAAACAGCTGAACATGAGAGGTTTTTGGACCAATTCTGTGTTCTCCATTCTTTAAGCACCGGTTCGAGCACCGTTTAAGCACCGGCACCGTTTCAAAAGTACCGGTTTGGTACTGGTATCGGATAAAACCTAAACAATACCCATCCCTACTGGTAGGTCACCCATGTTTTTACAGTCACTGCATTGTCCAACACGTGCGCCAACCAACGTATACATGCAAACCAGACTGTCCCAACCACCATTCTGCTCACTTTAAATTGTTTTGCCCACCACTTTGAGGTTAAGGCCAAAGCTGCCTGTTGCCATGCCAACAGATCTAGAATAAAAAAGTCTTGATTTCTGTCCCATTACTTGTATTATATTATAGGTTTGTTTTTTTGAATAAATGCTATGAGACCTTTTCACTATGCTTAATTCACAACTTCAAGGAAAATTAGCTTTACCCTGGATTTATTATTTCTACATGTAGCTTTAATGTAACTAGTTAATCACTGGGAACACAGTGGTAAAAATGTGAAGAAACTAGAAACACATATTGTCACATGATCAGAGTCATTTGTAAAAGTGGTGTGGTAAACAGGGAAAAATATTTTTAAAATAATAATTCTTCATCATCAGATATTGAGTTATGCCAAAGGACTCTGATGGAGTTTATCTTTAACAGCAACCACGTGTTTAAATAAAAATATTATATTAAAATAGAAAATATGACCTTAACTGGTGGTCAATTTTGCTGTAAGTTTATAATAACATACCAGACTTGTTTTCGTGTGTGTTTGCATGTATAAAATACTTAATATCGCACAAATATTTCCACAACCAATAAAACTGATTTTTCCGAATATCCTCACACAGCACAGTGTGATATTTTTAATAAAATTTGAGCTCAAGCGTTGTCAAGCGCATTCCAAATTACAGGTGGTGATATGACCTTAACAGTGAAGAAATTGAAAGCCTATTTGACAAATACATGGCACACAGCCTGATCTAAAACAGGGAGATAAAGGCACACCCCATTGTCAAAATCTTTGTTTTTCTTGTCCACATTAAAACACAGCAAATGTGTTTTCAAAAATCTTCAACCGGCCAGGAGTTTTTCATCCAAAATGCCGTTTATTTGTGGACAAAAGGCTAAAACGCGTAGAAGAAACAATGCTTACCAAAGTACCTGTGTATGTGTGAATGCAGTCTGAGACAAAATAGTTTCAAAGAGGAAGCAAGTACTGATAAAGCTGAAAGAGCAACACGCAAAACACATACACACACACAAACAAGCACTCAACAACACCATCAAGACTGGAAATCCCCTTTTCTTCGCCTGAATGAATTAAAGCTGGGAGTATCTACATTGTGTAATAAAAAAAAAATATGTGGTTTAAATGTTTCTCTATTTCCCAAAGACAGACTATGTGAAGAGCAAATAAACATCACATTCATCTGTTGTTGGCCGAGATAATCTTTGATTTCGAGTTAATCTTTTTGTTTCCTGACATTTGACATTCGTAGCACTTCTTAATCATGCACACAGTTTCTGTTGACATGTGAACTAAAATGATCTGTAATGCACAATCTTCACCTGCAGGTGCCAATATGAACTTACAAATGAGGGAGTGAATGAGGCCTTGGTTTATATGATGAGAGCAAAAGTTCTTTTGCAGCTTTGAGAAACCTCAGCCACCATAAGACTTACTGTAAGTCCCCAAAGTCAGGCTGTACAGGACACTGCTGAGTTGGAGTACCTTTAGTTATAAATCTAAACAGATTGCCTGTTGAGCTGTGCAACTTGAAGAATATACTGAGAACCTCAGATTTCATAGAAAAACTACACCATCAGTCATATCTTATTTTTCTTCTCCTTACATAGTCTGCACTGTTTTCAATGGCATTAGTGGTTTGACTTGAACAGCCACTTCCAGCTGGAGTGTGATGTAATGCTGGGCTTACACTGTGCGATTTTTGGCCCATTTTGAGCCGATTTTTGAGTCGTGCGACCGTTTTGGTGATTGGCCCGAGTTTCGCCTTCATCGTGTGTCGTGCATTGTGTAGTAAACGTGGGGTAACGAGAAGCGATTAACACCTCACGACCAGCTCCCGATCATCAATCGCTTGGTCGGGGGGATTTCAAACCTGTTTGAAATCCTCCCGACCGTCGTGAGGGTGTCACACTGCGCACGCACAAACACATAAATGTCGGTGAAAAAGAGTAGCACAGCAGTGCAGCGTGTGATCTGGACACAAGCGATGGAGGCACTTGTAGAACTTTGGAAAGCTCATCTGAGTCTTTTCAATGTGCCATCACAAAATTATCATGACCACAACAACCGTGAAAATAGTTGGATCTACACTCCTGCTCAATTGCAGCTGCCTGATCAATGTTTTTCATTAGCAATTTAGCAAAGTTGATGGTGGTGGTGTGCGTGTCTGTGTGAGTGAAAGACAGAGAGGGAGAGCGAGTGACAGATTTTCTGTTATAACCTTCATTTTTATGGACGCACAGTGTGAGCACTCAGGTCGCATCAGAGCATCGGGCCGTAAAGTGTGAGACCCTGCATCGTGACCGACGAACTTCTAACCCCTGTGAGTCAATCGTGCAGTTTGAGCAGAAGTTGAATAACGCGACTGAAAAAATCGCAGTGTATGCCCAGCTTAATTGATTGTTTGAAGGGTCTTACTGAGAAAGGGAGAGTGAGGACCTGCA